>NW_009190913.1:116708-120275 GCF_000690835.1 Fulmarus glacialis | reverse complement strand
ATCCCTCAGGTGTGTCGACCACACCACTCCCCTTGGTGTTGTCTGCAAACTTGCTCGATCCCACTATGTCATTGATGAAGATATTAAACAGTACTGGTCCCACTATGAACCCTTGTCACCGATTTCCATCTGGACATTGAGCTGTTGACCGCTACCCTCTGGATGCGACCATCCTACCAATTCCTCACCCACCACACAGTCCACCTATCAAATCCATATCTCTCAAATTTAGAGAGAAGGATGTTGTGGGGGACCATGTCAAAGGCCTTACAGAGGTCCAGATAGACGACATCGGTAGCTCTTCCCTTGTCCACTGATGTAGTCACTCCATCACAGAAGGCCACTAGGTTGGTCAGGCAGGACTTGTCCTTGGTGAAGCCATGCTGACTGTCTCCAATCACCTCCCTGTCCACCATGTGCCCTAACATAGCTTCTAGGAGGATCTGTTCCATGATCTTCCCAGGCACAGAGGTGAGGCTGAAAGGTCGGTAGTTCCTAGGGTCCTCCTTCCTACCCTTTTAAAAAATGGGTGCAATATTTCCCTTTTTCCAGTCACCAGGGACTTCACCTGACTGCCGTGACTTTTCAAATATCATGGAGAGTGGCTTTGGATCAGCCAATTCCCTCAGGACTCTGGGATGCCTCTTGTCAGGTCCCATAGACTTATGTATGTTCAGGTTCCTTGGGTGGTGATGAACCTGATCTTCTCTTACAACGGGAGGGACTTTCCTCCACCAGTCCCTGTCTTGCCGTCCATCCAATTGAGATGTGTGGGAGGAGACGTTGCCAGGGAAGACTGAGGTAAAAAAGTTGTTGAGTCCCTCAGCCTTTTCCTCATCCGTTGTTACCAGTTTGCGAGTTGTGTTCATCGAGGGGGGAGTATGCTTTCTTTGACCTCCTTTTCTGGCTGACACAGATGTCATAGCCCTTCTCATTATTCTTTGCATCCCTTGCCAAGTTCAGCTCCATCCACACCTGACCCCATCCCTATGCTGGGCAGCATCCCTATACTCTTCCCAGGGTACCTGCTTCCACTGCCTGTGCCTTTCCTTCTTGCACTTTAGTTTGACCACAATGTCTTGACTCAGCCATGCCAGTCTCTTGCCTTCCTTTCCTGACTTCTTACACCTGGGGACCTCTCCTTGGACATCTCCTTGCTGTCTGCTGGGTTTACCATTGTTGGACTGCCCTCTGTAGCGATCCTGCTCCTCCTGTGTGCCTGCCTGTTTTCTGGATGTGGCCTTTCTCACCCTCGATCTCAGCCACCCCACATCAATCACTTCAGCCGACAGCCTGGCACCCCACCTGAGCAGAGCCAGTCCTCGTGGGAGAGGTGCCGGGAGCTCTCCCACTGTGGTGGGACTTTTGCCTCACTGGTATTATGAAAAGATGCACAAGAGCCAAAACTCAAAACCATTTGGATATCTTGAGATGAGAAAATGTGCAGTGTGGGTCCTGCATCCACGCATCCCCACCCTGGGGGGCCATTGTCAGCCACTCCCTGACTCCTTTGGTGCTCCATGCGATCCCCTCACCCACTGCAAGCCTGCAGTGAGACCCAGGGACACCAGCTGGAGAGAGCAGAGCCGTGCACGCCCTGACAGCCCTTGGAGAGCAGGAACTCTCATTGGAGGAGACCAGCATGGCCAGCTGCTAAGCCAGGAGAACATGCAGGTGGAAGATTGTGTCTATGAGCTTCTGTTGGGCCAAATTTATGTTGTCAAATGACTTGGCAGTCATCAGATCTGATCCACCCGGAGCCCTCCCCTGTGTGGAGGGGGAGCTGCTGGTCTGGGACTCACTCCCCCACGGCCTCCAGCAGCCTGGGGGTTCACCACCTCTCCAGTCATGCTCTACAGCCCAGCTTCCCTCCAGGGGAGGTTGCCCCAGGCATTGGCTGGGGAGGGAGCTTCTCAATTTAATGTGAAGTTTCAGTTGCTGTTGGGAGCACTGCGGGAGCAAGGGAGTTGCAGTGGGATGAGCCACTGCTGTTTCTCGCTGTTAATACCAGTGACATTGTAAATTTCGTGGCTGTAAAGATGCCCAGAGCAGAGGGCGGGCCCCCTTGGAATTAGCGGCAACCTATTTTTTTTCATACTGAAAGGAACAAATGGTCTTTCCAGCGAGCAGCCTTCGTTTCTGTTGCCATGGTCTGTCTTCCTCCCAGGAAGGCACTCGCTTCGGAAAGACTCAGCAGCCCTGCGGAGTGTGAAGGGCTGCTCACAAAAAAGACACACACACCCCCACCACACACACACCAAAAAAACCCCTGAAGTAAAAAGCAGCTGCTGGAAGTAAAAGCTAGGCTAATGTGGAGATGAAAGCATTTATACAGAGCAGAGGTGGAGAATATTGGCTCCGCGGAGTGGGCGGAAGTGTCCTCATGAATGAGCCGCACGATGCGGGGCTGCCTCGAATAACAAAGAGGGAAGGAAGGCGTTAGGATTTGATAGTACAGACTTTGGAAAAAATGAGAAGCTGAGAAGAGAAGGAAATCATGGCTAATTTAAAGCTGCCTTGGAGAAGCAGGTGGGAGGAAGACCTTGAACAGTTGCTACCCTGTGATTTGAAAGTAAGGAAATGGAAAAACAAGAGTTGGAAGGCAGAGCAAGGGAAGGCTCGTCTCCTGCTCGCTCTTTAAAATGAACAATACTGACTCTTATAGAGAACATTAGGGATTTTCCGAGAAAATACAGAGCTCCTGGAGTGAACTGTCCTAAGGGAAGGGCTGAGGAAAGAGGGTGAAGCCAGCGGCTCCCAGAAAAATGTTGATGGTATGATGAGTCAGAGACACTTTTGGTTGCACTGAAATATTTACTCTTTGTCTGCCTGTATCCTCAAAGCCCACATCAAGAAATGAGGGCAACCCTTCCTTGACAGGTTAGAGTTATGCTATCAGGTGGTGTGCTAAGGGGATAAATAACAGCAGCCAGAGGAGCTTTATCAGCTCTTCCTGCTGTTACTTGCTTTGGACTGAATTCTTATTGACTCGGTTGGGCGTGCGCGGTGGTGACCGAGCGCGGAGCCTGGACACCTCTCCCCAGTGTGCCTGCATTTCCTTTTGTTGCGTGCTTAACTTGACAGAGGTGACAACTCCATTATGCAAGGTGCATGTGACAGTGGCACTGTGCCCCCCTTGAGAAGTTGCCCAGGTCTGTATCTCACATTTTATACAAAGAGAGTCAGGGCCATCCAGAAAAAACAGGCTCAAGCAGCCAATAGAATCAGTTTCAATATATTCACCTCTTCTCAAAAAAACCTGAACATCTCTCCAAAATAATCAGAGCTGTTAAATAACACTTATTCTGTGCGGAGGAAGTACGGCACGATGGGACCGCTGGCCCATGCCAAGGAAAACACTTGGACTTGCTTGGCCTGTAACAATGGACCAAACCGAAGGAAACTGGAGGCTGTGGTGCCTGTGGGCTGGGGAAGTGGGGGGAAGCTGGACCCGGTGGCGGTCCCGGGGGCGGACGGGCACGCAGCGGTCGTGCCGTGCATCCGGAGCGCTCGCCGGCTCGCTCTCCCCCCGACGGTGTCTGCCCGCAGCCAAGCCCGATTCAGGGC
>NW_009190913.1:98380-116670 GCF_000690835.1 Fulmarus glacialis | reverse complement strand
CCCTGACGGTGTCTGCCAGCAGCCAAGCCCGATTCAGGTCATGCAAGCAGAGCACTGTCACCGTGCAGCAGGTTCATGGTGATCAATCAAGTCACAGTGCTCCCACAGTCACTGAGGGAAGCATTTAGATTTTATTTGCAAGAGTAAATACATCTCTTTTTTCTTTCTTTCCCCTCTGCTATACCAAATATTACCTGCTCGTATTGGACAAATGGTCAGTATTTCTGAAACGCTGTTCATGATCCCAACACCAGCACCGAATAAAGATGTAGCACTATGTATGTACGTAGTGCTTGGAGTACAAGGATGAACTGAAGAAATCCTTTAAGGACTGTATCTGATCAATCCCATATTCTGCCTCCGCCTTTCCCATGCAGTATTAATAACCCTGTTTCTAACCAGACTGTCTCTATCCCACTCGGACACATCCTACTCTCATCTATCCTCAGATATCTGCTTAATAGTATTAGTATTTAGCAGCCCAGATGCCGACTTGGCCCAGGGTGGGAAGGCAGGGAGGCAACCACCCTGCTTACCACAGGCTGCCGGATGGATTGTAGGGACAGATTATATTCTCTGCTGCAACAGCGCAGCATCATGGCACTCATGCAGAGACCCGTCACAAATACATCATGCGTCATGCAGAGAGCCATCACATGACAAATACACCACTTGCACGCATAGGTATCAATTTAAAAGAGAGTAGTATTTGGCCTATACACTTTATATTAGCTGTGCATGCCTGGTGATGGGAGGGGAGGGCTTCAACTGTGTCAGAGATTTTATGTGTGAAAAGAGATTTAATGAAACTCTCTAAGCTCACAGTCATTTTCTTGTACTTTTCGTGGAGCAAGAGGTGAAAAACGTAGATTTGATTAGTGTTGCTGGATCTGTTCTGATAAAAGACATCTTTGCTATGTCTTTCCATCCTCACACCAGGAGATATTTTAGTTCCTGTGTTTCTTTTCTCTACCTCTGCACATGAAACAGATCTTTCCCTCCTACAGGTATGTCTGCAAAGGTATTTATCCTTGATCTTCAGGTGCGCTCAGGCATCCTCGGTCCCTGGCGCTGCTGCTCCTGTCTATGGCTGTGCGTGGGGCAGCCCCGCTCCCCTACAGCCAGCCCCCCGAGCAGTGCAGGACTGCCGGAGCAGGACTCCCTGCCGGGCTCCTGCATCCCACCGGCCACTCTTGTGGACTGCGTGAGATCCCCATGTGACGGCCTCCATGCGAGAGGAACATGTCATGGTGCTTAGCTGGAAAGGAGGGCACTTATAGGAACTGATATAGGGATGAGGTGGTCTCCCCCAGGATTAGCCCCTGCTTGTAGGGAGTGGGGCGAGGATGCGGTGTGGGAGGACTAGCATCACGCCGGGGCAGGTCTTCTTGTGTCCCAGACCTGCTGCATGGGGCAAGTCCTTGACACCCTGGAGGCAGGAGCAGGATGGAAGGAATGGCTGAAACACCAATCACTGACAGCTTTATTTTGGTCAATGTCCCGCTGAAGTCAATGGGATATTGCTCCAGGAAAAACTGGATAAGGATCTGGGGATTTGGCAGTGGGAGAGGTTCTGTCTTCTCGCTGTTTATTCCCTGAGTGGAGCCCTAACCCGCTGTTTGTGACTTCATGATCATTTCCAGAGCCTGCGCTAATGATGTCATACCCGGGGGATTCTGGCTTCAGGTGGGAAATTAACAGCAGGAGCAGACGAACTCTTTAATAAACAAAGTTCCTGTTTTCATGCAAATGTCTTCAGAAATAAGGAATGAGGGGAGTGAGAAATACAGGAATTTATGGTATAGAAGCAACGCTGTTTGGAAACAGACTTTTTATGAGTTTTCCAAGAGGCGCCAGCTGCTCTTTAATGTTTTTGTTTAAGAGTTTTATGTATGAAAGCTCTAGCTTGTGTAAACAGCAAGGCTGAGAAAGTTGCAGGGATTGTTGTTAATGGTGAACCTAACAGGCTGGGGATTTGGCTCGGAAAAGATGGCGGGTGTTGATGTTTATTCAGAGCGGAGGTTTTTAACACGTCCGGATGATGCCTCTGACGTCCCTGTTGTTCTCTGGGCTCTTCCGCCCATCCCCCTCGCTCTCGTGGCCACCCCGGAAGCTTCCCGTGACCCGGGAGAAGGTGGCACAAGTGCACGGGAAACCCTCCAGCCGGGGCAGCTCCTTCTCTGCTGAGCTTGCCGTCTCTCGGGGAGGCCGGACCTCTCACTCCCCCGAGGAGAAGGCTCCAGGTTAGGAGGTGGCCCCGTCCCTGCCCACCGCCCCGTCCCCGGCCGTGGAGGCAGGGCTGGGCAGGGTGCTCCTGCGGCGGCATGGCAGAAACGCACGCCAGCCCTCCCATCGCCCTCCGCCACGCGCCCTGGTACTCCCTGCCCTCACCAACAGCCATCGCTCATCTGTGTCTATTAATCTGCTATTTTGGGGAGTGCCTATTGTGCACTCCAATTAATGTAATTGCTTTATTTTGCTGGAGAGAGTGCTGGAGTCCGTGCCACAAATAGCTTTGTGCGCATTCCTCTGGTGGGCTCCCTTTGTTTGGCAATTAGCTCTCCAGGGGTGAAATGCGTGGCACCATATTAGAAAAAATAAATAAAGTCCCTTCAGCAAGGCCAGCAGGCACGAAGCAGGCAGCTGCTTCCCAAGGAGGACCTGAGCAGCGATCCATGGTGCTTGCTGCTCTCCATCTTGCTCTCATGTTTTTCTGCAACGGCTTTCTGTTTGCTCATCTACAGGAATACTCTGCATCTAGCCTGCCTGCTTTTGAAAAGGTGACTGCTGATGACAGCTAAGATAACAAGAGGGTGTGTGTTTTTTTTTTTTTTGTCTTCATGAGAACGCCTCCGGTTCTATTAATAAAATTCTGAATCTGACTCGTCGTTCTGAGAACTCCCGGCCCCTCTTCACCCATTCAAATCTGTATTTTTAAGCTGCTGTAGGTGGATTGTCGACAATGGTTGTTATGCAAACTCCGAGTGCTGGCTTTGGGAGCTTCTTGGAAACCTGCAATGAGTAATCTTTGTTTCTGACAGGTCTACAAGGAGGGAGGGGGTGCAGTTTTGCTGAAGATAGGTTGACAAAATAAGTGTCAATTAATGACAAACTAACTGCCAAAAATACTCACATCAAACACTGGAAACAATTAGTGAACAGTATGACAGAACGCCTCTGAGGCTGTTGTCAGAGTCGCGCTCTCTCTCCGAGAGCGCACCGAGGACAGAGCCTTTCACTAGTAAACTGGTATTTTCACCTTTTTTTTTTTATTAGGGTCAGGAGAAATGATTGGGTCCTTTGTGCTCCGGCGTTACTTGTAGGTTTGGTGGTTTTTTTTTTAACTCACAGGCAGTGGCTGTACTTAAAAGATGAGATAGGTATGTTTATTTCTCCAGCTTGTTGTGTGAAGCAAGCGCTGATCACATGAGACCCGATTAATACCGTGAGGTCGTAGAGGTGCGAGATGGCCATCAAAATTTGAGGAACCCTGGTCGGTACTAACTAACTCAGGTTAGTACCTGGGGCTTCTGAACTTGAAGCTGAAGCAGCAGTCTTGTGGTCCAGTGGTCTGTCAGTAGGCTGATACTTTTGGAAAAAATTTGTCTGAAGAAAAATTTCCCTGAATAGAGAATCAGCTGTTGATAGCTCCTTTTGTACACGGTCCACATCAGAAGTCCAACGTGCAAGCCTTCAGATGCCGAGCTGAGCAGAACGGGGAGAGAAGGGCTTCTTGGGGAAGGGGACTCGCAGCAACATGAGTACCCTTCCCGGGCTGCAGTGCACTTGGGTGGATCGCCATGTGCAGTTTGCCGTTTGACCCAAAGCCGTCACATCCTACGCTGGCTGGAATTAGGAAGTTAGGCTTTGCAGTACCTGTTTCCTGACTGCAATAAGCAGCTCCTGCGGCTGCAGAGCACGCCTGCAGCAGATGGGGTAGAGGAGCCAGAGCAGCCCCGTGCACGGCCCTCGGCCCTGGGGCTGCTCCTGCCTCTGACACCCAGGACAAGTCACCTAGGGGTTTGTAACAGCATCAACCAAAGTGGCACAGGCTCATCTCAGTTGACTTTCCAAGGTGCCAGGCTTCTCTTATTGATAGTTCACACTGCTATCACACTCCCAGCCCTCCCCAAAGCAGACTTGTGTTTGGCAGAGGTCTTGAGGTATCTGTCTGCAGCGTAGCTGTGACCCTGGGGTCAGCAGCCTCTGAAAGGCACAGCGCCAGGTGCCATATATTACCTTATATTGCTGTTCTCTGTAAAGCACCCTGTGTTGTTAGCTGTCACACCCAAGTACCCGTAACAAGCCACATCTTTGCATCACGCTGGTAGTCACAAGGAGGCAATACCCAGGAGTCCACCAGCTGGAAAGCCCCATCTCCATGCACAAGCATTTCTTACTACTACACCGTAGCTCACAGATCTTCAGAAGGCGATCCAGCCTGTAAATCGGTGTTTTCTAATACTGAGAGTCTCCATGCTCCTGCCAGTCTGCTAGTTCCATCGCTCCCCTCTCAAGTGAGTCAGCAGCCATCTGTGCATGCTGAAAATCAAATAACTTCTGCTTTAAGAGGGCTTTTTGTCATTTATAATGAATCCCTCTGCATCACCCTATGTGGTACTTGGTGATGTCCAAGATGAAATCAGGAGGAAAGAGTATGATCTGAAGCCACCCACAGCAGCCTGGTATCACCTTTCCGTCTCAGCTGCACTTCAGCAAGCCAGCTGAAATGAGGCAGTTTTCTCTGTGCTTGGTGCCAAACGCTGCTCTCACTGAAGCAGAGGGAAGTTTTGTTTTTTCCTAAATAGGAATGATTTGGCCTTTGGGGGTGCTCAACTGGAAAGAATCCAGCACTCTTCTGATCTTGTCAGAGTGGCTGATATGGTCATAAATCAGAAGGGCTGCTCCAGAAATATTTTCCCTGGGTTTGATTCTCCATCCCACCATGCTGGTATAATGAAAAGAAAAATTGGGCCCACCACTGGTTTAATTTTACAGATAACTGCTCTCTTTCCAGGCAATCTTTGTGCTTAATTTTTCTCACAGTCTGTTTTTTTGGGGGGGTTTGTTTCATAGGGCTGTTCAGTTTTTTTTACCCTCCTCTCCCCTTCCATATGGGGAAGAATAAAGTGAAGAAACAACATTTTCAGAGAAGAAAGACTTGGAAAGAGTTGCTGTTTTCTGGGAGTCTGCTACAGCTGTTAATTTGTGGAAAACCTCAGTGGAAAGTAAGCAATATGGCAGCATCGCTTTACACGAGAATTCAGCAATGGCCTCGTTCCAAACCGTGGCTGATTTAGGTTCTTGGCTTGCACAGCCAAAGCTTCATGTAGTGTCATGCTTTTTTTTATAGATAATGTTGATGCAGCTGTGGAAGGCTCTGATGTTCATTTTTTTAACGTGGGATTGTCGTCATTCAATCAAGCTTAAGCATTGTGGAGCTGTGATGTTTGTCTTTGCTTGTTAGATGTTGGCGGGTGAGCCTGAGATGGGCTGAGATGTTGTTTGGGAAAGAAGAAAAGGCTCCCTTCTTCCTTGCCT
Organism: Fulmarus glacialis; assembly: GCF_000690835.1. Lineage (NCBI taxonomy): Eukaryota > Metazoa > Chordata > Aves > Procellariiformes > Procellariidae > Fulmarus > Fulmarus glacialis. The sequence continues at coordinate 111,129 of NW_009190913.1, read as the reverse complement.
CCTTCACAGAAATGCACACAGACCCAAACTCCCATCCAAAAAGGCAGGGACTCTGAGAAAATTTGGAGCTGGACTTAAACATTGTGGGCTGGGCCCCTTCTGCCTCTCCAGAGCACATACGCTCTTCTCTTCCTGTAGACTTTGTTCCTCTCCAGCATTTGTCATGCATAGTTGGTGGCATATCAAGATTTTGAGTACTGTACTGAGTGCAGTAACCTCTTTTTCTTGGATGGACATTTTGTTTGTGGAGAATACAGCATGGTGCTCAGTTGTCTGGGCAGAAATGAACATTGAGGAAAATCTCAGCTATGTGACATCGATTAGATCAAAGATTAGTTTTCCAGTAGAAGTGTCCAATTATTCAAGCCTCTCCAGTAGACGAAAGAGCTTTTGACAATCTGTTTTGCTGAAAACCCCTGCAATTCATTTGGCATGGATTAGATGACCTATTAGAGATTAGAAAAGGGGAAAAGGGTTTCTAATTAATGTCAGCCCAGCTGTTAACTTGGGGAGTATTAGCGAGTGGTAGCACAAGGCGACTTCTTCAGATATTTCTGTGATTACGGTTCACATGTATATTGCAACGTGGACCTGTAGCCTTATGCATAGAGCATTGCACAAGTTCCCTGTTCCCAGGTAGAGCACTAGTGTGCACTGGACCAGTTACTGCTTCTCGGCTCTGCCTCCTCTTCCAAGGCAGGCTTTTATGAATGGGTAAGCCCCATTTTTTTTTTTTTCCCAGCACTACCTTGTCACATAATGACTGATTCACTCACCTCCTTATCTCTGGGCCATATGACTTATTTTGATTACATCTTCCTCGCCAACTTGGCTAAGTATCTTGTTTCTTTCCCCGACGGCAAATTAGGGCAGAATCCTTGAATCCTTAGAGTTTCCCGCAGCATCTGGAAAGAAGAGGAAAACCAGAGGTGGGCCAGAAAGAGGCAGGCAGAGAAAGATGAAAGAATTTGGAGGCGGGAAGTATTCGCTCTTGGAATGAAGCTTCCTCCTGGCTGGCCTGAGGCAGAGCAATTTACTCTTTTCTGCAACATGCAGAATGGCCCAGCCCCTGCTCTTAGGAATAAACATTTCAAAGGTGCCCGGGGGGCCCCCTATTTATATTTTTATAAGCTACTTGGTCTCCTTTGAGTTTCAGGCTATATCCCCATTGCCAATATCAGAGCTAGCTTGAAGTGAGGTAGTGTCTTGTGGAGATACCTGAGCTAGGCTGAAGAAGTTTAGCTGCTAGAAGTAGTTTACCCACAGCAGTGCATTTGTCAGAGCATTATACCTACCTGCTGCCATACCTAATCCTGTGCCAAGTCCTGTTTAAAGCTGTCTCTAGCCCACACTTGGGGCTGTCTGTGCGGCAAAGGCTTTTGCTGCAGTCCTGGCTTCTCTGCAGCTGCCACCTGAGGCTCAAGGACCTAAATGCCAGGGTCAGGGTAGGGCATGGGGTTTGGGAGCTGGACTCATGTCGGTGCTTTTGAAAGCTTTTTGTAGGGCTGAACCCACGCTCGCTAGTAGGACTGTTAAATGCTTTCCTGTTTTTCTCTGTCCCCTTGAACTCACACTGCAGCCCTAACCGACTATCATGTTTTGTTTTTAATGACAGAGCAAAGGTGCCAAAATATTTCAGTAGCTCCCTTAGGAACATCTGCAACTTCTTTAGCTAGTATTTTCACAGCTGGCCATAACTTTATTTTATTTTTGAATGCTAATAGTAGCAAATCTGGGATCCTGAAGGAGAACAATGGCTAATTTCCCTTATATCAGGACTACAAAAAGCTACGCTAGCACCTTTGAATAAATGCCCAGGAACAGAGCTAAGGGGGAGTTTGTAATTTGAAAGACAAAATTGCTAAGCTCAGACAGAGCTTAGATTGGCCTTCAGACTTAAGATAAACTTTGTGTTTGGAGCCACCAGGATCAAAACATATGGACAACTCAAATGACAGAGCTGCTGCTGCTGCTGCTGCTGCTGCTGCTGAGGTTCATGCTGCCCAAGTGGCAGGAGCGCCGTCCGATCACTGCCTCCAGTGCAGTTTCTGTCATCTTTGATGAAAATGGGAAGAGTAAAATCTCACACTTCTAATGTGATACCAAGGTCTTGGAACAGGAATTAGGTCTGGGAATTTGAACTTCCACCCAGCAAAAATTCTGCAGACCTGTAATCGCTGTTCTGATTTATTACCTGCTAGCTATGCTTAATTGGTCTAACAATGAAAATAAGCCGAAGGTATTTAATCATTGTATCGACCTATCACTCATAATCTTTGTGCTGCACCTCTTCACTCCTATACTGAGCTAGCAAAGTATGAAAAAACCAAAAAGCATGCTGGAAAACTTCCAATTATATTTAACCACTAACAAATCTATTAAAACCAAAGATGTTTTAGACTGAGCTCTTTACCCAAATGGCATAGTCTTCAACTCCTGCTGGTGTGGAGTCCGTACCTTACCTCACACTCAGAACTGCAGCATCAGGTACCACTTCTGAGCATGGCCCCCACCCACCCGTGATATCTGTGCTCTGACCCAAGCAGCAACTGACAGGCTGCACCCTGTTTCTTGAGGGCAAAATGTCAGGGGGAGGCAGGTCTGCAGTCACGATTTGAGCAGATATATGCGTGGCACTTGCTGAGACTGAGAAGCAAAGAAACGCGTCAGTCCGCACGTTTCATTGGGATGTCCTATCTCATCAGTGGTGTCTTCTGCTGGCCACATGGGCAGGCTGCAAACCGGCACTGGCTGTATCTGCTCTTGGAGAAGTCCTTGATGGTCTACATTTCAGGGGAGCCAGAGCTGCCAGGTGAAGCATGCGGGTAGTGGAGGACGGTGTCACGTGCCCCTTCCTGAAGGCGGAAGATGCAGTTTCCCAAAGACGTTGCTTCCCAAGTGCCGTGCCTGTAGGTGGACCCATGTCAGCATGCTCGAGCACCGATTAGATCTGACTGTGAGATGTCCCAGGGGAAATGGCGAGGTGGGGTAGGATTGAGGGTTCCTGTTGGGGCTCGTTCCTGACACAGGCAGGTATCTCTGGTGGGCTGTTGCAGTGCTCCCCTGGGGGCAGAGGGCCCAATACCCCTCTCGCTTGCACTGGGACCATGAGCTCGTAATTGCCTCAGATGCGGGGGGGTTTCTTTTGATGTACCTCTAAGTGGGAGGGGAGTATGGCTTGTCACTTTTTTCACATTCCCATGGACCTGCCCTGTCAAACTCAGCGGGAGCTTTGCATTAATTGCAACTCAAGCAGACATGTTGCTGAGTGCGATACAATCCAACAGAAATCTTTAAAACTCCCCAGATTACCTCCATTGCTGCAGTTAATTTTTTGTCCATGACTTCTCTACGAAACCAGATACAACTAAAACATGCAATTCAAGAAGGCTTAGTGCCTTGACCTAAGTGCTAAGGTATTGCATGATCTGCCTGCCAGATACCACAGCCCCCCGCCGTTACAGACAGGTAATTAGGTCACCACTTGTGAACTTTTGACACACGCAGACTTATGGCCTGATAGCGCGGATGCCCTCAAGCAAGTCAGGGCAATTCGCCTATCATCATGAATCTAACGAGCACTGAACTCCAAACAGTCATTTAGAATAAGATGGCTTCAGCCCTCTGTATTTTAATCCTACCTGAAGGCACAGAGCTTGTCTACGTGGGTGTCTTGCTGGAGATGCCCGAGGGGGCTGAGGGAGCTGCCGTGCTGGTGCTGTACCACGCAGGGACACTCGCTCGGGTCCTGTGCAGGCCTGTGTGCAGTGCCCGCTTTGGGAGCCTCCACAGGGGCGAAGGGTGTGCTTTAGCACGTTAACGCCGCGGCAGGAGGTGTGTGTATCCCTGTGCCACAGCAAGCCCTCAGAGGCAAAGCAGTAGAGCGTGGCTAAGGGCCGAGCCTGGCGGTGCTGCGGTTCCAGGTGTGTGGGAGATGGGAGGTGTCCTAAAAATGTCTCCTATTATCTTTCGTGAGTGGAAAATGCAGGCGCTGGTCAACTCACCACCCTCTCTCCTTGCTGTATTTGTGTATTCTAGATATTTTTTTCCCTCGTACTCCATCTCAAGACACTTTCCCATCGGCTCCTGCTGTTATGTCACTCTCCACTGGGTGAACCCAGTACGACCAGGAAACACTGAAGGAAAATGAGATGCAGCTGTTGTAACTGCATTGATATTCCCCTCCGATGCAGTTGCTGTCGGAGAGCTCGGAGTGTTACTTTGACTTTGTTCCTCTGCGGAGCACGCTTACATCAAAGTGTCAATCTCATCTGCCTTTCCGTTCAGCCCTCCTGCCCCTGTGGAACAGCTTGTTCAGTGGGCTTGCATCCTCCCCGGTCGCCCTCCATGGGGATGACTCAGTCTGTAATGCAGCACATCTGGTGGGGACCACAGGGGACACTGGAACCTAAGAGGGGCTTGGATCTGCTGTTCGGTTATGTCATGTCTGAGTGGTGCTTGTTTGTGTATTTTCAGAAAACCCAGATAAAAGAATATGAAAAGAGAAAAGTAAAAAAGGTTTTTCTCCATAAATTAATAGTGACCTCAAAGCTCCTGTGGTGGAAAAACTGCTATGTGATGCAATGCCAGTAAAATAGAAGCAACTGTAACTTCACAGAAAAAGCAGTGATATTCTGATTAATTGCTGTGTTTTCTGAGGTTTCAGTAAAAATGGCTGCTGATTATTTCTGAAACTTATGATGACTGTCTTAGTGCATAACCCCTTCTTAACATCAATTTGGCAACGAGAAAAGGAAATATATCATACGATATTCCGCTCGTAGGGCCAAGTTCTGTCATCTATCTGCTTGCAAAGTCTCTGTTGACTGCCTTGGGATTTCTCCTTGCAGAATGATGGCAGGACATGATCCAGACCCAATATAAATGTAACATATGAACCAGTATATCTTCAGATGGAGAAAACGTGTGTGGAATTTCCCTGTGCTATCATGTGCATACTTTATAGGCAACTGCATCCACAGTTATTGAAAAGAAGCACAGACGTCTGTGGTTAGACATCAATGACTATTGTGGGAGGGAAAAGAGGGAAACTGGAAGGCTTAGAATTTGTGCTTGATTGGTTTACTGAGAAATACAAGGCGAGAGAAATGAAAACAGTTTAGGATAGAACCGTAAGGAGGAGAAATTGGCATTGCTGGCAACACTGATGAAATATAATGTCCTTGCCAGAAGAGTATAAATAATGGGTTTCCTGATAGAAAATGTTGATGAGGCCAGTAGGGGGGAGAGTCTGAGGAAAATGTATGCATGTGGAAACTGAGTTTTATTTTGGCAGTGACTGAAAATAACCATGAAGCCTGGAGCTTGTAAACCTGGGAATCCTGAAATTAATAATTTTCAGAGCTAACTGTTGGAGAGTGACAGCCCCATGAGGAACATTTGCTTTTCAGGTCTTGCATATCCTTGCCTATTTTAAGTCCTCAGACTCACTGCTGGCCGTATAACATCTTGTGAACCAGTGGTTATCCAAGAGAGCAGCCTTCATTTAAACAGCAGTCGTGGAGGCTGCAGAAAGTGCTGGTGGCAATGGGATTTTTGGTTACTGGCTTTGCTTTGGGTACCTTTTACATTGCACGCATCTTTGCATTACCTGACCGATGCCTTCCTTAGGCGTGTTACATGCCACCACTATCTGGCCTGTGCTATTTTTTGCTAGTCCTGTCTCCGCAGGAAGGAATGTGTACCATATAGTAGTACTACGTTTCAGTAGAGTTTCTTGCTTAAATCTACACCATGGGACACATTGAAGCTCTGGAGGTCTCTTGTCCAAAAACCTGCTCAAAGCAAGGCTAGCTTCACAGCGAGATCAGGTTTTTCAGGGCCTTGCTCAGGCACATTCTGCATATCTCCAAGGATGGAGATTTCACAACTTCCCTGGGCTGTAGGCCTGCTTCATCAAGTAAGATGATCCCTCTTTATAACTTTAAATGATTGGTGCTGATCCAGGTTTTAGGCCTTTACAACAGAGGATGCTATTCATTGCCTTTGGGGCAGGTTTGGGCTGCTTGAATAGAAGCAGATGAAGGAAGATTTTCTTGGCCTGACAGCAAACCTCAATATTAGCCCCAAGAAACTTGATGTAAAGAGGTTTCCACAAAGGCGAGCCTCAGGCTACCTGGCAGAGAGGGAGAGGATCCTGCAGGGAATTGTTCAGAGCACCTCTGTGAAGCTCCTCCTTTGAAATGCCCTCAAGAAGTGCTGGTCTATCTTCACTGATAACGGCAGGCATGTAGGAAGATTAGCTTCCCCTCTGCTTCCAACGTGCATCCTCTGTGCATGAACCTTCCTACCATTAAGCCTGAAATTTGCACCCTTTTTTCTTCATCTGGACAGAAAACTAAGGACATCTGGAAGGTCAATGGGGAGAAAAATGCTGCTTAAGGGCAGTGATTCAACAGCTTGCCCCCCCATGGCAGGGGACTTGGATTAGATGACCTTTAAAGGTCCCTTCCAACCCAAACTATTTTATGATTCTATATACAGTGATGATAATGCTGATGATTCGCCAGGCCTTCAGCTCCTTGTCCTGTGCATAGGTTGTGACTGTCCTTCAACGGACTTGGGAATTTGTTAAGATAGAGCAGTATTTGCGATCAACCACTGTTTTTCATCACCTGGAAGCTGGAAAGTCTCCGTCTTTTAAGGGATCTTCCAGTCAAAATCCCAAACCAAATCTGCTGCCTTTGCACCTGGTGGCTCTGCTCTACAAGTACAAATGTGTTGGTGGTAAGATCTCAAAACAGTCCATCAAATGCATCCACACATGCCAAAGGAAAAGCAGACTGGGGATCAATTAAAAGACTTGCTACACTGTGTCCCCGATCTGCACATAGTCAGACCTCGGTGGGTAGCAGAGGAAATGGGCTCTAGGTGGGAAGGCTCCTAAAACCCCTTCCTCAGCATCAGGAGCTGTAGTCTGAACAGTCAAGCAGCAGTACCAGTAAAGACAAAAAATTAGCGATTGTCCAGACCAAGCATGACTCTATCACTTCCTCACCACACCACGAAAAAAAAATACCAGATGCTTCCCCAGCATTTCCCTTTCACATGCAAGCATGATGCTCTGTTCAGGGATGCCACGGCATCGTCGGTGATCCCGGTGGTGTGCTGCCCAGCTGTGGTTCAGGCACCTCCATTCTGGGCAAGCTCCTGGCTGGGAGGACGTTGCAGAGGTGTTTGCTATTTCCTCTTTCAACTTAATCTGTGCTTAGTTTTTCTGCCAGATAGGGCTGGACCTCCTATCTATTAGTTTTGGAGGAAAAAGGTAATTCATGCGCAATGGCAAGACACTGCCACAGGATGTTTCATTTTGCGTGTGACTCTTGCTTTGGTCCTTTGCTCCATGTTGGAATTCGATGTTGTAATGAAAAATCACAAGGTGCTGCCACTTTATTGGAAAACATTGCGGGTCACACGAAGCTAGTGGGGTACAGGTCACTCCTAAAAATCCACGCATGCCTACAGGTCGTGGGGTGGCTGGTGAGCCCCTCTCGGACTGCCAATGCAGCAGCATCCCCCTCACTTCCTTCTGCTGCACTTGTAGCCTGGCTTCCCAAGAGAGCAAGGCTTGTGGGGTCTTGCTTCGCATGTGTGTGAAAGAAAGTCCCTGACAAACATCTTTCAACATTTGGCAGATTTCAATCAAATTTGCCAGTAGGGTGGAGATCTCAGCAACTTTATGTTCTTACAAGTTTTGTGAAAATAAACAGCCAGGTAAAGAGGAGACAAGTCCTCATTGATATTCCTAGTGTGGGAAAGGCTAAAGTAGGAGCTTGTATCTCATTACAGCATCTGGATGGGAGACACAAAGCTCCAGGGTTTTCCCTGGCTATGGAGCTATTTGTTTATTTCCCCATCCCGAGTCAAGGCGAAGCACTGCGTAGTGAGAGGTGGAGCTGGGGCTGCTTTCCCATCTGCATTAAAGATGGCAGTGCTGTAAGTGCCGCATTTAGAGCTCAGTCAACAGGCGGCCTCTTTCCAGGCCCCTCTGGATCTCCTCTCTGCCCACTGTGGCAAAGCCCAGTTTGTGAAGTGTGTGCATGTCTCCCTGCTGGCTGCTGGCAAAGAAGGACTTTTCTTTTTAAAACGGAGCACAAATGATTACCCAGAGTCAACTGTCTCTGGCCTCCTGTCTGCAGAATCTCTTTTATGAAGTAAATGTTTATGCTTTCAGACTCCCTCTAGGCCTGTATAATCATTCAGCACATGGCTGCAGGATAAATCTGTTCTTGCAGTTAGCAAAGGAGTAAATGCATTCTCCAAAATCCTCAACGAAACCACGAGAATTGGAGGGACACCAAACCAAAACATTCTTCTCATTTAGGCTGTTAGAGCTGCTGGGAAACTGGATATTTTGCAAAGGAACTGGCTTTTTCCCCCCCTTCACTGCTTTTTTTTTTCCTTGAAGTCTGCAGCAATGGAATTAGTGAATTATTTCCTGGGGCAGCTGCTGTGTAACATCCAATACTTTATTCTTTGAGCTCATAAAAATAAGCGCATCGAGAAGAAGAAAGTGGCAAGTTGCTCAGCGTTCCAGGGGATCGGGCGGCTCCAGAGATTTCAAGTTTGTTTTCTTGGCATGTGCTAGATATGTCCATCTTTTTTCTTTCAGCTTCTGTGGGCACCACCTGCCCCTTGTTCTTCTTCAAAAATAGATGAAGTAAATCTGAGACACGGGGCCTCAAGGGAGTGCCTGGGGAAGGAGCGGAATAGAAAACAGTAGGAAGAGAGAGAGGCTTGTATCTCTCTTCAAGGAATGGAGATGATAGATTTAAAAAAACCTTAAATGTCTGAACAGTTGGTGAAAACTGTCAGCCATCGTGCCTTACTTGTGACACATACCTCTACAGACAGATTTCCATCACAAGTTAAAGGAGCAGGCATTATACAAATTTGTGGCCTCAGTGCCTCTTACAGCCTCATTCCTCTCCAAGCCGTGTAAGGTATCGTGGTCCCACAGCAATGGCCGAAGCTTAGGACAACCAACTGGCTGGGCAAAATCGCTTCGCTCATCTTACAGGATCCCCGATGCAAGCTGTTGGGGTGGAAAATGCAGTTTCTTCCCCCTGGAAACGGAGGTCGAACAGGGACTAGCTGAGGGTCCTTGCCGTGGGATCTGAAACATCCAGGCTCACCGTGGAGGGGAAATCCCACTCTCGCTTCTGTCAGCGAGGCAGGCTGGAGGGAAGGGGAAGGTGTAATCAGCGGGCTGGGGAGATCAGTTAAGATGCGTAGAAAAGGAAACGAAGGGCTGTGTGAATTGTGCCTCCTGGCTCTGCAGCACATCAAAGTCAGCATGGCATAAAGTAGGGCTTCCTTTTGTCCAAGGCATGCTTCACCACAGGTTTCCTATCATAAATGGTATCGCAACGTGCCTATCCTAAAAATAGCAGAGGAAAGAGCAAAGCAGTGCTTTGGATTCAAGGGGGCTCACACCTAAGAGGCACCCACCCAGAGGAAGCTGCCTGGGAGCCAGCGCCAGCGGGGTCCCGCGCCACGGTGCTGCCGGGAAGCGCCGTGGGCGGGGGGCCGGCATGCAGCGCCAGCCAGGGCAGCACCCTTCACCTCCTCCCCTCCCTCTTCACAGGCAGTCACAGCATCAGCCGAGGCAAAGCTGTGCAACTTGTGAAAGTCCACGTGTCTACGCTGATTCACACTCTCCAAGGATGTGGCCTGTCCTCGCTGCCTTTCTAGCCAGTCTCCAGATCCCTATTATCTTAGGGACTTCGGACACCCACGCGCAGGAAGCAGCTATGTGCTGCAGCTGATTGCACTTCAGAGGGGCACTTGCCGTCCATATTTCTCTGCTCCTTGAAATATTGGTGCGGTCGCCACTATTTCATACATTTAACGCAAAAAGATTGTTCCCTCCTGCTTCGTCTTAGAGGTAGGTGTGGCAGAACACATGCTTGGGACCTTCTTTTGGCAGTTGAGGAGGGAACAAAATATCCATGGATCTCTTTCATCCATCCTGTGCTGGTTTAAAGGCCCCTGATACACCCTGATATCACTGGGACCTTCTTGGGTATAGAGAAAGATGAGTGTGAGACCCCATCGGTGTGTGGGGCAGCAACAGGGTGTCTGCTGTGTATGATTTGTGACCCCCCACTTAATCTCTCTGCTCCTCATCTTCCCATCTGTGAAATAAGACATCTCTTTGCCTTTGGAGAAGGCTCTGAGATACGTGGAGGAGCTGTGCTTTCTTCATTGGCAAGTATTTCTGTTTCTGGCTGACTTCTGGGTTTACTGGTGTCAAATGGTATTTAGTATTTAATATTGTCCTAGTTATCTGTGGAGGTTGGGAAGACTGAGAAGGATATTATTTGAGGCAAAAGCAATCCTGTCTATGGCTTCTAAGGTCACGTCTCAGAGCACATTAAGAAAATGTACAGACAGAAACTTCCTGGCCAGTATAAATGTGAAGTGTTTTGAAGAAGGAAAATACGGAAATGACAAAAGCGATGAAATCAATAAATTAGTATCATATTAATAAAAAATCACTTCATCCGCAGAATGAAGGTTTAGACAAACATTAAATAGGAAAGAATGTTGCCCGGGAGGAAACCAGTGCTGGAATTAACTGCAACCAGATGAAAAGTACCATTATCTTTCTGAACAATGTGCATATATCTCTAGCAATAGTCCAAGGTATTGACATTTACTGTAATGCTAGCACAATTGTTGGGGACTCTGCTTTGGCAAGCTATAGGCTTTTTTAATTCTAAAAGGGCAAATTAATATATTATGGGAGGGGTATGCAACGAGACATACACATTTTTTAAATTAAGAAAGTCCTTTCTTCTCCTCATGTGGGAGGAACTCAAAAAGACAAACATGGAAACTTTCTGTTTCTGTGCAAAGTCCTGACAAGCCGTGTAGAGGAATCCAAAATGTCCTGGTGCCTCACCGCAGGTCTGCCACTGCTTTACTGCGCAACCTCGGACAAGTCACTTACTGTCACTTTCCTTTTATCTCCTCTGCAAAAGGGATAAACTATCCTGGAGCAGATGTTAGACAGTATGTTAAAAGCAGGATCCAGAATTGACTACAACAAGGAAAGTGCCATGTTGTTACAAGCAGGTGACCTTCTCCAGGTCCTCGTAATGAAGAGGAGGTGAAATAATAAAAAGAGGGAGACCAAAGCCTTACCAAGAACACTGTCAGTGAATTGGCATGGGCAGCTGTCAATGGGGGCTGATTTGGGGGTAAAGTCCACTGGTTCAGCATCCTGGTGGGCTTCCTAACCACGGTTTGAGTCTCCCCATGCTATTCAGCCATGCTCCACGAGTAGTCCCATGGACACGGCTACGGCTCCTGGAGCACAGCACCGCTCCAGATGCGCTGGGTGGTAAGAGTCTCATCCTAAATCAATCTTTAAAACAGAGATATATGCCAGAGACCTTTAGTGCATTCACTAAAAGTAATAGTTTTCAAATGCTTCCATAAAGTGGCACAGCTGGAGTTCGAAAAGGCGTTTTATGGCTTTGTGTTTTGCTTTATAAGTAAAGAGCAGAAAGGAATACATGCTATGTATGGATGTGTTTATAAGAGTGGGGAGATCTGGCTGTGTAGATTGAAATCCTGTGTGGAAGTGTGTGAAGCAAACCAAGTATGTCCTTGGGAATTAAAATAAAAATAACCCGTGACCTTTCCCTAATGAGCTGTGTGAAAGGTTGGTAGTGATGGCCAATACACTGCACTTGTCATAACAGCATCTCATATGCCGTTTCACAGCGGGATTCACAGCAAGAGCTCACTAGTCCTGATTTCGCCATCCATTTCCAGCATAGCATCCATTCTGTGCCGAATCCTTTAACCACACCCACCCTCGCAGCTACAAATTGCTTTATGTGTTATCTGACTGCTCACGGTATCCCCAGACCCATTTTCTTTCAGTGTGTAGTGTATCCTATCTGGTTTCCTTCCTGCCCCCTGCATTTCAAATGGTTAGCTTGAGATTTACAGTCCCAGGGCCACGTACAGAGGTGCACGGGCCATCACGAGCCTTCTGTGCGTGCAGCAGCTCGCTCTGCGCTGCCAGAGGGGCTGGGGGCTGGAGCCTTAGGAAACGTCGTGTGATTGTCCACTAGCTCACAACAGTAAGCGAACGCTGCAAAGCCTCTCCTCGTGCGTCTAATATAGGTTAGAGATGAGTATTTGACCCACCTCTACACGTCAAGCAAATCACCTCCAATATTTCAGGCCAGTGTAAGTGAAGGAAATCCATGCAGTCCTTATGAGGCTAATATGCTGGCACAACATCATTGATAACAGGCTTTTTACCTGAAGTGCCAATGTGTACTTGATTTTCATTCTTGGTAATCATTTTTTCTCTCTTCTCTCCTCTCTACAGTGGTAGCATTTCATAACTATGAGAATGGTAATAACTGTGGGGCCTCTGGCTTTAAAGGAAATGGTTTCCTCAGTGGGGAAATGCCCTCCGGTTCCACGAAAAGCATGCATACCACACTGAAAAGCAAAAAAAACACTCATCAGAGCTTCCTGCAGAAATTTGGGAACTTGGGTTCTCTTTTTTTTGTGCGTGTGTGTTTCTTTTTAGAGACTGATGAGGTTTAATAGGGAGGAAAATGGCCAGTGCAAGGGGTTTTTGCCGTTTGCTCAGCAGGAGGGTGTGAGAAGAGGAAGGAAGAGTCGTTGGGCACGAGCGCCGAGCGTGAACTCGACCTGCGCTGTTGGAGGTGGATTGTATGCTTGTGGTGGGAGGAGAG
>NW_009190913.1:86233-98343 GCF_000690835.1 Fulmarus glacialis | reverse complement strand
TGGCGCCTGCCATAATCAGCTGGCTTTAGGCGAGCTGAGCAAAGCAGCGTGTCAGAGGAAAGGCATCTCTTTTGCTACGTAAGGGGCTGTGGTCCACGCTTCTGCCTCTTTGTTGTACTTCTGAGTGCTTATTAAATGTATTTGCATTGCTGGCGCCTGAAACTCCCCAGTTCAGAGAGCAGTTTCGTCTTCTGCCAGGTGAGCCAGAGGCACCGTGCTGCCCCGTGCAAGCTGTACGTTCACCCTCGGGCTGTGGCGCTTCCCCAGCTCCCCCATGGGACACCCAAATCCACAGTGTCTTGTCCTTCCTGGGGTTGGCGAGGAGGGAGCCTGCGCCTAGTGGGGAGCCCCCACCGGGGCCGGCCCCCACTGGCCTCCTCGGATGCTCGGGGCCGCCTGCCTCTCTGCTGGTGGGACCGCAGCATGCTGTGGCAAACACAAGAAGACATCTAATAAAGCAGAGCTTATTGGACAATCAAAGTGAATCCATACAGAAAGTTGTCTGAATCCCAGCCTTTGATGTGGGAGTCTCCCTGGTGTCCCTGGAAGAGTCTCAGGCCTCAGGTTTTCAGCCTGGTGTCCACAGTTTGGTCCCTGCTGCCACCGAGACCGACCTCCATCGTGGCTGTGCATCCCCCCTGCTGTCCTCTTGGAGCTCCCTCCATGAACTAGTCGTGTTTAGCCAACATGACCCAGTTGTTCCCGCTCAGCCAAATCACAGGATATCACAGTGTTTGGGCAGGGACTGTGTCTAGACAGTCAATTACTCTCTGCTCTCCTGTCTCTTAAGAAACTTCAGTGCAAATGTCTTCTTTGACCTTGCATGTATAATTATTTGTCTTCCCTATAAATAATGGATTTCTTTGTTGCTGGTTGGTCCTAATTCATTAATATTTTGTTACCTTCTTGAGTTTCAAACACACTTAGCATCTACTCTTGCACCAAAGCCTTGTTCCTTTGCATGCTTGCTAGCTCTTTTCCCTCAGCTGATATTTCCAAGTTTTCCATCATCCCATCCACTTTTACTGTAGATCCTTGAATATCTGTGCTATCACATCACCCCAGCTTAGCTTTTCTTCATGAAGAATGGGATGATTTGCAGAGTTTCCCTCTGCTCATGTATTCAGACTCGGAGAATCTCCTCCGAGATTCTCTTCGGAGAATGCTCTTCAGTAGCAAAGCCCCACGGAGGGCAAACCCAAAATGAATCCGATGAGCATATGGAGGGTAAATTCCTAGAAGGGTGGCAGTAACACCGGCTCTGCTTCCCAAGTGATAGCTGGCGGTCACAGTTCTTCAGTTTTCCCCTTTGAAAGCCAACCCAAGTCAGGTTAGCGCTGCTGGTCGCAGGTAATCCCTTGCAGCACGCTTGTGCTTCTGGGCACAGGAGCAGCATCGCACGAAGCTTGGTGCAACAGAACTCCAGCTTGGTTAAGGCCCCCTTGGGCACTCCTCTAATTGAGATGCTTAGTATGGGTAATTAGTAAGGGCGCTAATTGTCCGTTTTTAAGATCTCATCTTTCTCACGCTGCAAATTGGCTGGTAGAGAGAAGAAAAGGCACAGGAACTGTCAGTACCTCTCTGCAGACAGCTCGCTGTACTTAAGGAAATAATCTTTTAGAAGTGCAGTAAATTTACTGTAATCTGCCCGAAGGCACTATAGCGAAGTCAGCACGTTGTGAAAATGATAGCAACCAGTACCCTTTTCTCAGGCAGGACAGAAGTTCATAGTGTGCTTGTCGAGAGGAGCTACGAACCTGGCAAGGGCTATACTTCTCAGATGGGATCAAAAGGGCACGGGAAGGGCTGCCCAGAAACAGGGAGGGCAAGCGGAGCACTACACTCTCAGATCCCTTTAGGGGATGCTTTAGGAGCTTAGAAAGAGCCCCAAATCTGTAACGTTACAATGCACCTCACTAGTGCGGGGAGGGAGGTCCTAGCCCCACATCTGCTTTAAGCCCTCTGCTCCACCCCTCTCCCTGCCTCTGGAAGAGCTAGGTGACCCCCTGGGAGGTGGCAATAAAGGCACCTGGGTGCTGGGGCTGCCTTTCCAGGGTGAAGGACCCAAGTGTGGTGCATGCCAAGAGCCACAGTCTGCGTGCCCAGTGGACATCATCTGGGATGGCCCAGGCTCCCCATCCTATCTGTCCTAAGTGCCTCACCCTTGGCAAGGGGGGCACAGGGGGCACAGGGGCAGCACCGTGGCACTGGGCAAAGAAGCCAGAACTGGGTTAAGGTTGTTGAGGAGGAGGTCTCCCTGGCCCTGCACACCGGGTACCTGTTTACCGCGCTGCGTGTGATGCTCCCCAACGCCTGTAGTGGTTCACACCTGCTCACACCCTCCTCGCACTGCAGCAACCAGGAAGTTGGCTCTTCGTGGCTGCTTGCAGCGGTGCCGGGCTGTTTCTCCCATTGATGAAGTATTGCAAAACCACGCAGCACTCTGCTGCTCCCCTGGGAGCGAAAAGAAGCTGAATTTTTTCTTGGCTTCACTGGGATCAGCAGGAGACCAATACACAGAGCATCAGGGATTCCTATCCTGCAATGCCAATGAGTTCAGGCAGATCTTGAGCTGCTCCTCCCGGCGGGTTTTCCAGCGGCAGGCAGCCCTCCCAGCTTCACCCCACATGCAGCCTCGCCCCGCACAGAGCCCACCTCTGCTGTCGGCAGCTGCCTGTCCCAACAGCTCACACCTTGACTGGGGAACAGGGCACGCTGAATGAGCTACTCAAGTCCACTGAGTCCTTAACCATAGTTGCTAGGACAAAAATGATTTTCAAACATTTAAATTCATTTAAAACCTGCTATATTTTTATCATCTTCTTTGACCACCCCTGCATACATCCTAAAATCCAGCCTCCTGTAGGCCCTGCCTACCTTTTTTATATCAGTAGTAAGATTTCTGCAGCCTCTCCCTCCTTTTGCATCCCCGGTGTTTCTGTGCAGTGAGAGAAAGACAAGGCAGAGGTGCAGTGGGGATGCAGCGCCTGTACTGCCCTGCCAGGGAGCTGGGAAGCACCTGAGGCCATGCCCCGACATGGGTCTGCCCTGGTAGGGGTTACGCTGGCTGGACCTCCTCATGCCTCAGGTAGATGTGCTACAACAGCAGGGAGAGCTGGGGTTGATTGCCAGTGGCAACCGCTAATCAGATGTATCCCCATCAAGACTCGGGATTTCCTCCCTCCTGGGCCTTGCTGCTTACTTGGGCTCTCCAAGGCAGCCCCCATCCCATAAACTGTCCAGCTTGGAAATCCCAAAACTAACAACCACGGAAGCGATGAATACTTGGAACTGGTTACTGCTCACTGGGTCCGCATCCCTGCTCAGGCTACTGGTGGCCAGCTGGTGGCTGGTTCCCATCATCTCCAGGGATGGTGGGAAGAGATTATTTATTCCTCCTTCTCCTTATGCTGAAAGGTCGGTGGGCTGATCCGGGGTGAGCAGTGCAACACTCTTGGTTTGACATGAGCTGTGTGAGTGCGGGACTATGCATGTAGCCCCCTGCCAGATGAATAGCCTGGTGTCTTGGGAAATAGTCTTGATTTGGTGTCCGCAGCTGGCTGGCTGGTCTGAAATGCTGATGTTTGCATTGTTTATAGAAGGCCCCAGCTGCAGATTTCGATTTCCCCAGATTTAGGGTATTTTGGATCTGTGGCTTTGGTTTGGCCTCTTGTTCAGAGGCGGGGACCAGTTGTTTTAAGTGGAGAGCTGAGTTCACATGATAAATCTGCTTCCCACAGTGTGGGGCAGTAGCTGGATTCATCCGGTGCGCTTGTGTACAAAATGCCTAGATTTCAAAAGCAGTTTGTTCCATGAGCTATGGAACTTTGAAAGCCCTATTTCTTACAAATTTTTGTCCTTTATCTTCTGCAACCCCACTGAAACAATCCCAGTTCCTCCACCATATCCCCTATGGCTTCCTCCACCACTTCGTGTCTTCAGCTCTTTTCCAAGTCCCTGCCTCCCTCTAACTTTCAGTTGTCTTCCACCTTATTACTACTGTAACCTCAGCTGTTTTTCATGCTCCCACCTGCTCGATCCCAACATTCCCTGGCACTTCCCATGACCTGTTCCCTTGGGAAATCTGGCTGAAGACTAAAATCAAGGCTAAGCACTTTAACTGGATCAAAATGGTATTTTTACAATTTCTGCAAATGCGGCAGAGTGGATTTCACTGGAAAGTAAGCACACTTCAGAAATCTTTGCAAGGCCAAGCACCATCCAGATCTGGTGCTGCACCACTGCAGCAGGGGCAGAGCATCTTCTGCCATGTCCAGATCTCAGGCTGCAGAGTCGGGCTACTATCAAGCTAACCTAAAACCATGCTGCCCTCACCAGAGGGTGTTCCCGCCTTTTCCCTGGTTCATGTGCCCCAGAATGCTGTGTGAGCGGTCCCATGACCATGCCGCGTGTTGGAGCAGCTCGCCGGTCCAGATGGAAATGAATGACTGTGGGGCAGGGCTCGGTCTCCAGAGGGTTGATGAGCAGAGGCAATTCACCCCACAGCTTCATGAGCCCTCGGTCCGACACCAGGCAGGTGGCAGGAAGGTATGAGCAGAGATGAGAGGCAGGATAGGACCATAGCTTTCAGCAGTGATGCCATCTTAGGTCAGTGTTGGGCTGACTGTGATGCTGTGTCCCAACACAGCCTTCATCCCAGCAAATGTGGGAATGGCAAGCGCTGGGTACAGTAGGCTAACGTGAGCTTCATGCTTGCAGGGAGGAGGAGGAGGAGGGGAGGTCCATCCCTTTTGGGGCCAGTGCAGGGGTGATGTTCAGGCAGCGTAAACTCTCTCCCCAGAGCAGGGGAGGCCACTGCACTGCAAATAAGCTACTGCACCCTGTCAGACCCACGCAGTGTCAGGAGACATCAGCCCTTCTCTGTTAATACTCTCTGTTTGTTCCAGAGCAGATTTTGTCAGTGCCGCTGGATGCCTCTTTCCCCTTTCAACAGAAGACACCCAAGTTAACCCAAACCCCAACAACTTCCATTAAGCAATGCTATCATATTAAAAGAAAACAAACTAGGGAAAAAAAAAAGCCCAGTTCTGGCAGTTTGCATCAAGATATGAAGACAGATTTCCAGACAGTTGTGTGCACAGGGGCTGCAGATGATTTGGTGTGCAAGCCAGTGCTGTCAAAGTGGGAGGCAACGGTGTCAAAACTACTGATGACGGGACCTGTGCTCGCACAAGGGAGTAAATCCTTCCTGGTGCAAGTCCAGGTGCCTCAGAAACGTTCTCAGTCCCTCGACTTTGGACCAACTTGTTTTTTCCTTTCTGCTTCTACAAACCCCGGCAGGCTCATCCAAAAACCCGTCATCCGTTTTAACGAAAGGGCGAAATAAACATCCCAGCATCATCCTCGGCAACCTGCCACAGAGAAACTGCTGCAAGATATGACAAGACGAATACTGCCTTTACTGCCTTTAAATGCGATATGGAGAGGAAACCAATGACGCCCACTTGGAAGAAGCGGTGTCGGGGCCCTGCAGAGCTGATCTGCCGGTGGCAGGATGGGGTGCCAGCATGGCAGTGGGCAGGGGAGGGCTGGGGGGTCACCTCCCCTGCACAGCCCTGGCAGCTTTCCCTGGGAAACAGCATGTCCTCCTTGTGACCCAAAGGGTCCGTTGGTCACACCGAGGGCCCTGTCTTGGCCGTCCCTATCAAACCAGGATGAATTTCTGTTGGCCTGGGCAGATAGCATTGGTGGGGCTCTCCCAGATGGTGTGGAGACAGCGTCAGGGCAGCTGCACTTTGTTTTGTTAAATTGCCCATAAAAAGGGCAATGCCCAAAGCAAGAAGATTTTAAAAAAAAAAAAAAAAAAAGGTAATGCCAGTGGATCTAGACTGGGGCGTGAGGAAAAGGCTAACTTTAAACTTGCTAAAGAAAGCTGGTAAGAGAAAGAGGGCCTGGAGGGAAATAAATGTACTAGAAGGGATAAGAAGAAAGCATGGTGCACAAGGCAGTCGGTCTGGAGGCCTTTAAGGCTCCTAAGGTGCCCCGTGCCTGGCTGCTTGGCCTGCAGGAGTTTGGTGCAGAGGTATATCCAGGCATTGGCAATGGGTGACTCTGGCTCCCGGGAATGTGGTTTAGGGGGTGGTCTGACAGCTGAGGTCTCCACCACGTTACCCTGCTTGGGTCTGCTCTCTGCTGTGCTGCTGCACTTGCAATGAGCTCCTTCTAGGGCAACAGCACAGCATGTGAAATGCACTAAAATATTGCCATTTAAAGGTGATCTATGGTTTTTCCTTCTAGTTCTTTATTTTTAAAGCTTCTCACTGCCAGGGACCCACCATAAAACACAAAAATGTAGTGTGCTCTTCTTGGAGAGACTTGAGTTATTTCGACCGAGTGTCTCTAATCTCAAAAGCACATCAGAGAAATGTATAAAGGATGTAGTCTTTGCCCCAGAGATATGATCTAAGCATAGATAAAGCAAAACTAAAAAGATGACATAACAGGACGCTAGAGGGAAAGGCACTGAGGTGTTATATTGATGGGTACTGCAGCCTTTCCTAAGTTTATGAAGACTAGTGATGGTCATTCTGTGTGTAAGTGTCTATGCATGTATGCACACACATACATATGTGTATATACAACCATTACTTTAGCTCCAGTTGCTAAAAATTCATCCCATAAATAATTTGAAGTGAAAAAGTCCTTAGTGATGCTTGATGTCCAAAGGGGATGAAGAGGAAAAGAGGGTGGAAGAGTAAGAGTTTTCGATGGCCACCTTGTTTCCCCTCTGAGCCCTCCAAATGCTGCTCAGCTGTGTATATTAAAATGGCAGCTCACGCATACTCGTATGTGTCTTCCATGAGCCAGAGTCCCTGTCTCTACCAGTTCATTAGAGGGCATTAGCTGCACTGATGGTAAAAATGCTGCCTGGGACATGTAAATCTTTGGCTTTCACGGTACCTGTGCTTAGGTTCACTAGCTCACAGCCAACGTTGGGTAGCTCTTGTAACCATGACTGGTTACAAAAATATTCTTGTTGTCTGGAGAATGGGGGTAATCCTTCATTATCTTTCTGCCAGGAGTTCTGAGAATTAATCATTTAATCTTTAAGAGCACTTAGATATGTGGATACCTCTTGATAGAATCACATATCCCCTCAGCTGTCAAACCACAACAGCACCTTTTCAGCCCTACTGGCGATGCAGCAAAAGATAGTAAAAATCCCTACTGCCTGAGCACACTGAGTGACTGGCTCTACCTTTATCAAAGTAAACCACAACAGGTTTCACTACTTGAATGAAATAAAGCCTGAAAGGAGATATGAAAAAGAGACAGCGAGGAGATTAATGCTTGATGGAAGACTTCCTGGCTGGCTGCTCCCGCCCAGAAAGTCCCTTAGAAAAGAGAATTAGTGCATTTTATGCTGTCCATGTTCTGCCATGCTCTCTTCCCCTCCCACAGATTTGAATGCTTCGTGTTCGTGGTTATGTAGCCTGGGTCGCCCTTTCTTTTGTGGCTGCGTGGATGGGCTCATCTTCAGTGTACTGCAGAGGTAGAGCAAGGTGGGGGAAGCGGACAATACTAAAATGTCACTGCCTGTCTGGATGGGTGTACGGACGTGGGAAGGCTTATAGCCTGGGTGTGAATCTGCGGTGCTCAGAAATCCAGCTCACTGGCACAAAGGGACATCCCTGCGGGCACTGCTGTCATGTGTGCTCGGGCAGCCCGTTTCGGGCAGGAGGTCAGGCCGGGTGCTGAAGCAGCCAACCTGAGTCACTTGCTCAATAATCTCTTGTCCCTGTTAGCAAACGGTGATGATGCAATGCTCCTTGCTCCTGGCCGTGAGCGATGGCAGTACAGTGGCACCACAGGAGACTTCCACTTTGTGCTGCCCCGTGGTACTTGGAGCAAGGCAGGCTGTTTTCTGTCTTAGAACAGGCATGAAATTGCAGATCAGTATTTTTAAGCGAAGTTGGATTTCAGTGCAAGTCAGACTTTGTGAACTTCAGCAGACCTAAGTTTGATTTAGTATCTTAAATTCAGGGATGGACCTGTTCTGGACCTTATGATAGTTTCTGTTCCCTGTTTACTCTTTGGATGGATTGGATAAACTGAGATCATCCTGATTTTACCACTATAAAAAGGCACCAAATCTGAAGCTTTTCATCCAGACCACGCAGAACAGACTTTGATGTCTTCAGATATATTAAAACCCAGCTTTAATCTGTTTCTGGTTTTGCAGAATTATAGGCTAACTGAGCTTGCATAAACCCAATACCCAAACTCTTCATCTCATCTTGGTTTCCATTACCTATCTTAAAAGTGGGATTTTTTTAAAGTCACATTAAACTACAGCTTCAATTACATCCTGTTAATAACTAATCATTTAATTACGACTTAGTGCAAGATCCCACCCCACCAAAGACTGGCATTTAAAGGATTATGCCTGCAGGGGTGAGGACAGTTTGGTTTCAGAGCTGCATCTCCTTGGAGTGACTGTTCCTGACGGATTGTGAACAAAATTGTATTGTGAAATACATGTCCTTATTGGAATTGCTGTTAACTTCATAATTGCTCTGTAATTACTAAAGAGAGAGTATCTTATGCTTCTGACAGCCAGGTGCATGTATTGCTTAATCTGTCTCCATTATTGACTTGGCTCGGTTCCTGCGGGTGCATTCCTATTCTCTTTCAGTTGTGCAATACCAAAACTGACTAAACGGCGCGTCTGCTGTTTTGTTCCTGCTTCGAAGCTAGCAACAGGAACAAACAGAGGTGAACTTTGGAGAAGCTGACGAGGCTGGTTGGCCCCGAGCTGGGAGCGGGGCATGCCACTCCTGCTGTGAGCTCCTTGCCTGGCCGGAGGCCGTGCTGCCTCCCCCGGGGCAGGGTCCACGCAGGGCGGTGGGGAACAGAGTGGGCTCAGACCCACCACTCCTCTGGCCCTGCAAGCACGAAACAATACTGCAGCGTCTCGCCAGGCAGCATCGCCAGGAGCTGAGAAGGCTACCAGGAGAGAGGTCAAGGGGCTTTCTTCTGGACATCTTCAGGCTGGAATTTGGGTTAAAAAAAGTTTCATCTCAAACTGTGATTAAGAGTGGGACAGCAAGGAGATAAACAGTGAGTTGTCAGCAGCTTCAGAAGTGATTCCTGCCCTCGGGGAAGTGACATTCATCTGTTTTGCTGTATACTGGGTCAGAGCTTATGCTAAAATATCGCAGATTGTCAGCTTTGTCTGTGGCTTTGGGAATATTTCAGTGGCCCTCGCTGCATGCACTGGCATTCTAATAGAGCTTTATGAAAGCGCTTTTTTGGTGTAATCTGTCAAGAGATAAGCCTGGGGAGAAAGAGAAAGAGAATCCAGCGCCTCTCCCAAGAGAGGCAGCAATGAAGATGCATGCATTAAGCATCCTCCTCTCCCTTTGGTACACCCAACATAGCAGGGCCGTTAAGGATCTCATCAAGCACAGTGCCAGCTGAATGGGTGTCCTCCCTGACAAAAGCTTTTCTTAATAATGTTTTTACTTACATGTAGAGAATAAAATTCTTGTCTTGTCCCTTCCTATATCTTTTTTTTTCCAGAGGAATAAATGTTTCTGGAATATGTGACCAAGGAACAACAATCTCATGGGGGTATTATCAATTTTTGCTGACTTCCCAGTAGAGCAGAAATCAGTGAAACGCGTTACTGCGGATATAACTTGCTTGCTACGCGTGTGACACCCATGCAAAGCTCTGACTGGGCAATAATTTCTCCCAGAACCGATGTTACGCCTCCAAGGCCACCAGCGGTGTTCAGTTCCCACGCAGCAGGAGCCCACGGTGGGCTGCAAAGCACCCCGGTCTGTCTGCAGCTCTCCTCCCTCTCCTCTAACCAGCCCACGTGCCTGCAGGACCTGGAGGGTGCTTTTATTAGCATCCAGCTTGGAGTGGCTGCCGCTCGGGGGCCGCCTGTGCCCAACGCCTTTGCTCCTTGCAGCCCGAGCTGCCCGTAGCCTATTTTCTGGGCTCGTTACTGGAAACTCTTGCACCTTGGGCTGACAAACTGGCTTTGCGCTCTCCTCCACCAGGGAGATGGAATCCCCTTGGGCTGTGGAGACAAAAATCGCCTCTTTTTGAAGATGTTTCAGTGTCATCTTTCTCTTCAGTCACTGTTTCAAGGTCAGATGGTGCCAGCATGCTCCCTTGTCCTCAGTGGACTGAAAGCATATGAAGCATCTGGCTTCCCCTGCCTTTTTCCTAATTGTCTGCTTATCTACATAGAGTAGAGGAGACTCTTTCCGTCTCTCCAAGAGTGAAGAGTACTTTGTGTTACAATAGGTGAACTTTTCAGTTGCTGCAGCTCCCCTTTTTCCATTTCCTCCCCTGTTAGTACCTATTTTCCTGAGAAACTATTTAGACACGAGAGAGACAGCAAAATACTGACATGTTTCAGGCGGCGCTGCAAAAGACCAGAAGGGGGAATTTTTCATTTCAGAAAACAGTTGTGTCTTCAAGGCCTCGGAGTCAGTGCAGTTCTAGGAAACGCTTTGAACTGGAGAAGGATATGAGATTTTTTTTGAGTGACTCGTGCTTTTTATAGATTACCAGTTTCGCAGCCTTGGAGGCTGATAAGTCTGTCCACGGAGCAGGTGCAGCAAGCACCCTGTGGAGGCCTTACTGTGCACGCAGGTAGTTTTCTTCAGCGTTGCTGCAGGGAGACATGGCCCTGTGGATGCCCTTGACTTCTCAACCCCAATGTTGTGCGAGCTGTAGGGGCTCCCAGGGCTTTAGGCTGGACATCTGTCTGTATGGGCACAGGGAGAGGACAGTTGCACGCATCTTGATGTCAAATTGCAGTCTTAGTGGGAGCGGGGAAGAGAAAGCTGATGTGGGGAGGCTGGAGGCTGTAGGAGAGACCTGCGTAGAAGCAGCTGCGTGCCGTGGCGTGGGAAAATGAATTCCACATGCCCACAGGTACATCGTGACAGGGACCTGAGTGTGCCCAGGGGGGCACTGAGCTCTGCCCCTCAGCACGCCAGTGTCTGAAGGGAGGCTTGAACGGGCTTTACATACTGCCTGCTTTGTGCACAGCGTGTTGTTATTGCTGCTGTACCTTCCCTTCCAGAAAATTTATGGCTTCTCTTAAGACTTTCGCCAGTAAATGGAGTGGAAGGGGTGGGAAGTTGAGAGGAGATGTAAATGCAGCATGACTGTGCTTTATTAGATACAGTTACTAGATAGTTATTGGTTCAGCTTGGGGTTAATGCCTGAATCTAAGTGTGACTTTGCAGTAATTTACAACACACCAGTTTCTGGAGCTGCACCACTCTTTCTTCTTTTCCTCTGGTTGTGGCATGCTCCTAAATATTCTCCTTTCAAATATCATGTCCAGGTGCTTTCTGAACATATGCAGAGCAAATGTGAGGCCTGGTTCTTCTCCAGGAAAGCAGCTTGGACCTTTGGTTCTGTCATCAGCCAGATGAGAGCCAGCTCCTCCATGCCTGCTCCTATTCCCAGTCTCCTCTGGAGCACATTTTCTCCCAGATGCTTGGTTCCCGCTGGAAACGAATTTCACGTTGGAGCATTTTTTATAGGGTCCTGACAAAATTTGGTCCCACAGCTGGGCTAAGTGGTGGCCCTGGGTGCCATGTGGCTCTGTGAGGCATTGCTGGCTCAGCATCGCCCGGTGGTGATGCACCTGCTGGTATCGGGATGCACCTTGGCCTCGGAAAATATGAAAGGCCTCAACCCACAGACCTTTGCAGGCAACTCTTTCTTTATAACTTTCTTTATAATGTTTGGAGGCGGGGGTTTGTGTGGAGGTGGGAGGATGGCACCCATTTGCTGCTGTCTCTCGATCACCTTGAGGCAAGTTAGCCAGGTTGTAGATTAACTGTGCACTAAAGCCCAGCAATTACAAAGCCATTATAGATATGCCATTATGTATATCCTTATGTTTATGACTTCATTCTTTCTTAACCCCGTTTCTCAAAGGCAAATACACTGAACCCACGGTGTCCTCGCAGCCCGGGCTGACGCAGGCTTTGTGTGACCTGCCTTTCTCCTGAACGGGACGTGCCCTCCTGCCCACCCTGCCCGCTACCTGCCCATCCACCCTGGGTCTCGGGAGGACGCCTGGGACTGAGAGACCTCGGGGAGATGTCTGT
>NW_009190913.1:83850-85994 GCF_000690835.1 Fulmarus glacialis | reverse complement strand
CCCAGGCAGAGGGAAAGCAGGGTGGAGGCTGGATCCTGTTGCTTAACGGCGACCGATGCTCCCTGCATAAACGGGCAGGCACAGCATGGCGCCGGGATCAGCAGGCGCTGCGGAGGTGTTTAGTTTCCCCTTTGTCTGTGAGCTGGCAGCCTGTGCGCATGCGACACAGGTCGGGCCGATAAGGGGAATAGCCACCTCTTCTCCCTGCTCCCTCGCTGGCACGCCCGCCAACGCGAGGGCAGGCTCGCTGTCGGGAGCAGGGGCAGACCCCAGCCTTGCGAGGGGACCCGAGGCGCGCTGGTGTGTGGGGTCGTGCCGCTTGGCTGTCCGGGGAACCAGCGCACGTCAGCTTGCAGAGCTGCTTCCAGTGTTTTCTCATCAGCTGGCTGATTTCTCTCTTAATGAACACACTATATTGGCATGGCTGTCAAATGAATGCAGAAAGCGTTGGGAAATGCGTGTTGACTTATGGACAGCTGGAGATTTAGCGTGGTTGACAGAAACACCCATCGGTGAGAAAGTATTCATAAAAACAACCAGCCACTTGCACTAGCTTAACACTTCCACTTCTGGCCGGGACAAGGCAGTGCCAGCTCCTCAGGAAAACAAGTGGGCAGGCTCACTCAGGTGTATCTGAATCGTAGGAGGAATTTGGCTTCAAACCAGTTCTGATTCAGCCTGAGGAACCCATTCCCTCAGCCCTCATGCTGTCTGCGAGCGGCCCATGTCAAAACCCCCAGTGATAGCAGGCAAGGGACTTTTGGAAGGCTTGGGGGAGTGGGAAGGAGAAAAGAGGAAAGATAAATCCAGACCTGGATTTTGCAATCCTTTTCAAAAGTCCCATCAAAACCCAGAGCCAAACATCGCTGAGCTGGGGAATACCGTGAGTACAAAGTTTGCCTCTCAGGCCCGTTTCCCATGCTTTTCTCTTTCTCCAAAGGTTTGCCACTGAGCTTGGAAGCAGAAAATAAACTTGATGGCATTGACCTCAGCAAGTCTCCGTGCACGTGGCAATGGCCCCCTGTGTATCAGCAGGACTGCAGTGCTCAGGAAAGGCAGTTTTGGCACAGGCCGAGGCTGAAAGGCACTGGCGAGCCCTGGGCAGGGGAACCGCACTGGCTGTGCTTAGTGCCGAGCTCAAACCACTGCTGCGGCTGGAGTGTGGCCGGGACGAGGCAAGGGGGGCTTCAGAGAGGCATGGCTCCTTGGGAAACCCTTCTCCCTGGAGCTGTGCACTGCAGCGGCTGCAGGCTAGCAGATGTTTCACTGGTGGTAGCCTTCTTCCACAGTCTCAAATTGCCAAGTTCAGCCCTTCCTTTTCCCTTCTCCCCTTTGCAACCAAAAAAAAAAATCCATCCACTCCCTGATGTTCAGAGATTTTTGGGAGGTGTGGAGTTAACAAGGTGGATTTCGAAACAGACAGAGTGTGGTTTGAGCTTGAAAAAAGCAGAAAATACAGGACTGAACACTGAGTGCAGCCTTCCTGTGGCACATCCTCACCTGCATCAGGGCACTCCGCTGTCAGAAGGAAACACTCCCACCCAAAGCATACACTGACACCCTCTCCTTTTGCAAGCAGAATTAATCATACTTATGTGCCATATTCCATTTTAATTTTTATTGCACAGTCCAAGATTAATGGTTAATGTAGTACGTCTCCCCATCTCCACTCCCATTACAATGGAGTACTTTGAGTAACTATTAACTTCGCGGTTAACTGAAAGAAAATTGTTAATCATCTACAAGCTTATGTTGCATAAAAATCATTCTCTGTAACCTTCTCCTGACTGTGGGAGAGCCCCTTCCTCAATGCTGACCTTCAACACCACCTGGTACCTGCAGCCTGCAAAACACAGAAGATCATACTACTCGGGCTTATCTGCTAGCCAAGGTCATAAACTACGTGAACTGGTGGAGCGCAACTTATGTTTCTTGGTGTTGATGTTGATCCAACATCCAGTTCTCCTGCTAGCAAAGATACGGTTTTCTGGGTCCTCAGAAAGCACCTAATGAGTGGTTTTGGTGGTTTTTCTTTTTTTTTAATTCAGCAAGTTAAGGCTAATCTGTGGAGCGCTGGGTGTTGCTGGGACACGCGCTGTGGCAGTACAGCCTGTCCTTCCCCCTGCACAAGACGTGCGCAGCTC
>NW_009190913.1:73691-83840 GCF_000690835.1 Fulmarus glacialis | reverse complement strand
CGGTTCAGCGTCAGGGTTAGGGCTGCCTGCCCTAGGGACCAGCTCTCGTCCGGGCATCAGAGACGGGGAGCGGGGAGGAAGCACCTTGGAATTAGGCATCCCCCCGTGCAGAAGAGCCTGCCGGCACCGCAGGCGCAGGGTGGCAGCTTCTGCTGCTTTCTGCATCCCCGTGCAGCTGCTGCAAGTGGCTGAGTTTGGCTGCAGAGGTGCGGGCTCCCTGTCAGGCGGTTACATACAGGAGGCTTGCATCCAGCCATTCAGGCAATAAATCACCCACTGTTCGTGAAGTAGGAGGGAAGCACTTGGGACGGTGAAAGATTAGACTGTAAGCCTCGCAAAACTCCCCTTCTGGCTGTAAAGATGGGCTGCGGATGTTGTGTTTTTTAGCTCTTTAAATGATTATTTCTGTGCCAGACTTATTAGGCAAGGTATTGTTGGGATCTTGGCAAAGAGATAAATACGATTGCAGGCTTTGCAGTCGTTCCTCTCCGCATCTGGTCACTGTCAGGCCTTCAGCTAATAGGCTGAGAACTGTGTGCTACAGTAAACAGCCTCTGCAGCTGCTCGGGGCTAAATGTAACTATATATTACTCCAAATACAAACATTTCCACATTAGGCATTGCGTGTCCTCCCCCAGCACAAGCTGCAGCCATTGACCTCGGGAGCCTGTGTTGCATCAGCTCACCCTGGCTTCTCCTTGGCCGGCAAATCCCGTCTCTTTTTATGGCTGTGGCTCTCGAAAGTGAGAGCAACAACCTGAGCTTGGGTCAAGTGTAACATGGCCAAGCATTGTGCAACCTCTCAGTGCCGAATGGCCAGGAGCCGTGGGGTGGCCACGGTGGGAGTCTGGTGAGGAGGGACTTGCTGGGGACGTGGGGTGGTAAGCAAAGTGGGGAGAAACGGGTGGTCCTGGGTAGCAGGGAGCTGCAGAGGGAAGGGTTTTGGAGGAAGGCATAGATAGCTCCAGGACCTCCTAGGACTTTCTAGACATCTCTGGCAGGGCCCTCCCAAGCCCTGCAGAGAGGTGGGTGAGGGCTGGGAACTGCTCTTGACTCTTGCTTGGGCTTCGGGCAAGTTGCTTTGCTTGCAAACATGAAGCCCCGTGCAGGTGTCCCAGTACAGTGCCCAGCTCCCTCAGGCAGTGTGCTTCCTCCCTTCTTCTTCCTCCCCTGCCTTTTGCTTCTGTCTGCTGTCCAGGGCTGGGAGCAATTTGGTCAAGACTCATTTCAACGAGGTTTTTGCTAAACTTGTCTCATGAGAAAGACAAACATGTCTCATCAGCTGGAGCCTTTGGCCACCACTATGATAAAAATAAAATCAACTTCCATCCAGCTGGAAGTTCACTCACGCCCGAGGGGAGTAGCTGTTTTCTGGTCTTGCCTGTTCCTGAATCGCTGCGGAGGTCCATCCTCCTCTACCTGCTCAGGTTAACTGGGTGGATGACAGGGCTCAGGGGGGCTTTCGCCCCAACACAGCATCTGGCTGCCTGAAAGCAAACTCCCCAGGAGGCTTTTCCAAGACCCGGCACCCAATGCGGCAGATGTGTCCCGGGCACCAGCCCCTAGTTCAGAAATTCAGTGTGCCATGCTGACCGGGCCCTACTTAAATACGTTCTGATTAATTAAGTGTTAGCCCATTTACATCAGCCCTCCAGCCTGCTTGTGCGCTGTGCAGCAAACTACCGCTCGGTGCTGCGGGAAAGAAAGACGCCTTTTGCTGTTTGGCTGACTCCAGGCTGGATCAGCTGGCCAGGTGCACGGCCAGTTTCCATTGCTGCTTTGAAGCTGAGAAGTATTTTGAAAAGAATAGAGCCTTTAGCCCCGTAAGTAAAAGCCATTTATCTTGGGATGAAAAAGTGCTGGCATGGAAAAATTCCAATGCTATGAAAGTCTCTTTTCCTGAATGTCTTGGATACTTGCTGGATTAGGTTCACTGGTAAGGAGCTCGGAGTTATGAATGTCTCTTTTACAGAAAAGAGCCGCAGAAGGAAAAGGCAAGCACTGGCATGCTTGTAAGTGGGACAGAGCGAGATTCCCCATGGACTAGACATTTCTGAGATTGCTTTTAGAGGTACGGTCAGTATTGCTGCAGTGAGCCGAGGTGGTAGTAAATACCCTATCGTAACCATAGCCGTTACCGTTTCCCGAGGGTACAGTATCAGCAGAATACCTTATATAAACAAAAGCGAAGCACTATTGGTTTTGCTCTGCGTGGCTGTTTAATAACGCTTTGTGCTCCATACGGAGAGGGTCAGAGTGTTTTATTAGACGCTAATGAAATCAGGCTCACGATGCTCTTGTGAGGTGAGGATGTGTTATTAGCCCTTTCCCTGGGCTGAGCACGTGTGTGGTGCAGGACTCCCAGCTGCGTGGGGTGCGTGTGCCTGCACTTCCCAGCAGGAGACACCCCGGTGGGACGGGACCTTCTGGAGCCCCTGGTCTGCTCCACCACCGCCTCCCTGGCTGCTTTCTGCCACCTAGCACCAAGGGTGGGTGCGGGAGGAGGTTGCGGAGGTGGTGAGCACCCCCCTGCAAGGCGCAGGCTTTCTCCTGAGTCACAGCAATCTTCCACCGCCCAAGGTCTGATGAACAGAGGCAAAAAACTCAGATTCTCCTCTCGGGTCGCGCAGGGCCTTATGTCAGCTTGCAGTGGTTGAGCTCCAGGACTTTTCCTACACAGCCAGTGACTCCAAATAGCAGCCTGGATGGTGGGGATGCTGGAGCCGTAGCTCTCTCGCTTGCATTGTGCATGGCTATGACCTCTTTGGGTGAAAGATGGGACATTCGCTGCAGTTTTGCAATGATCCTGTCCTTCTCATGCACAGTAGCCCCAGTTTTGTCACAAACATCAGCGCTGGCCCCGGGGTTGTTATTGGAGCTACCACTGATGCTTTGCTTTAAATAGATCCTAAGCAAACCTCTCTGTTTGTTTTTCTTGACATGGTACTGACTGGTGCTTTCCAAGAAACAAGGAAAAAAAAGCTGGATTCACAGTGGTGACTTTGACTCCATCTGGCAAAAGCAAACCGATCTCCTAAATGAGAAAGGCACAGTCACGAAGAGGAAAAGTAAACGGGTCACTGCGAGAAGCAGCCTGTTCCTTCTGACCCAGCAGCTGCAAGTGACAAAATCTCACTGGTGCTTGGTTAGAAGATCTCTCCATTTTAGGATTTGCTCTGTAACAAGAATACCAAAGGGCTTTCCAGGTACATGAGATCTGCATATGGAGTTTCATAGTGGATTTCATAAAGTTTGCTGCACTTTACCCTGCTCTGCTAGGTAAACCGTTCGCTTCCAAATCATCATTTGTCTTTCCAGGTCACGTGGCCCGTGAAGCTGGTAGGCTCGTGCCTGTTGCAGGAGTGAATTCCTGACAGAGTGGACTGGGGAGCAGGGGTGCTGGGGAACAGGAGACGTGCCAGGTGTCCCCCTTCCCACCTCCGCACATTCCCCTGTGGAGTCTGCAGGGTCGTGGTGGCCCAGGAGCTTGGAGGAAGGGCTGAGACCTTCCTCCAAGTTGGGCGCTGGTGAGGACACTTGTTTTGGAGCTCTCTGGTGGGAGGTCTGGACTTAGGGGCAGCTCAGAGTGGTACCCTGGAGGTCCACACCTCTTAGACCGGACAGGGGAGCTACCGTGCATCCTGGGGGAAGCAACTCCTGGGACCCCCTCAGAGCCTTTCCTATCCTCTCCTTTGCTGTGTTACTGTCTCTGGCTGGAGGTTCAGCCAGCAGGAGCTGAGAAACTGCCCTGCCTGTGCGGTACTAACATACGGGCCATTGAAAATGGTCCCAGTGATTCAAGGTGGAGGAGCCTGCCGCACTCGGGCCTGAGTCCCTGTTATGAAACAAAGGGACCAAAATAGCACTTTTTAGCATCATCTCCATAATCTGACTCCTCTGCATCCTCCTAAAGGTTTGTTGGTTGGTGTCTGCCTGCAGCGCTGCCTGTGCTCTGTGGGTCCACAGGGCTCTCCGCCTGGCTGCCCTTGGCCAGCGTTCAGCTGCTGGGGTACAACTGCCAGAGCAAGAGGCAAATTCCAGCGCTCAGGGCTTCAGCCCCGCTGAGTCACCAGCGTTTGGCCAGCAGTGAGCTCAGGCTGCGGCATTTGGGTCAACCTTTCTGAGCCTCTCCCTCCAACCGCTCACGGGTGCTTGGAGATGTCTGGGAACGGGTGTTCAAACCGGGCTTTTCTACCAGCAGGAACTGACGTGGGAAGGCTTCGTGTGAACAGCTGTGATCTGCTCAGGTTTAGATCTGAGGCAGGGGGAGTCCTGGTGAGTTTAACCGCTGCTGCTTGCAGCCAAGCCGGGAGAGGCAACAGCACACGAAGATGCAGTGAGGGCTCAAGGTGATGCTTCCCTCTTCCTCAGCCAGAGGTCTCAACTGGCCTGTCCACCCCTTCATGAAGTGGCCACGCTGACTAGTCCACATCTAAATTCATTAACTTTGCTTAAGGAAGAGATGGAAATCTAGTCTTGGGGAGAACACTGTGCTTCGGAGGTAATTATTTTCATGATGGGCAGAGCCAAACCCCATATTGCAACACAGGCTGGAACATGGATGTACTTGAAGGCTCCATCAGGTCTGGATCTCAATTTTGTGACTGGCTCTGTCTTAATGACTGGCTGGACCGCGCGGTCCTGAAATCCGGACTGTCCACCTCCTAAAGCTCCACCTCTGGAGAGAAGTTGCCAACAGCATTACCTATACACAGCGCATCGGGTGGGCTTCTCATTGTGGGGGTGGTGGTGGCGGTGGCGGTGAAAAATGCAGTTTAATTTTATTTTAGGGCTATGTTTACACGTCTTATTAAGTATACAAGAATTGCCAGGGAGACCTCAGGCTAGGTTTCGTTGTCCATGCCAGCCAGTGAGCTGTGGAGGGAGCGTGAGCCTCCCAGACAGGCTCTGCCCTGTTGGCCCTCGCCTTCCCTGCTGCAAGTTAGAGCTCAGCTTAAGCTGTGAAACTTAAGTTTGAGGGCCACTTCTACAAACTCTCTGTTATCATGGCATATAACATTGGCAACAGTAGGCAGTCTTGATGTGTAGGTAGAAATCCCATCCTCGTCTCAGCTGACCGCTGGCCTTTTGTAACACTGCTTAGAATTTGGGCTTTTTATCATCTGAACGATAAGGCTCTGGTACTTCCCGCTTGGGTTTTTTCTCCTGCCTGTAGTGCCCGGAATATGTGTTAACAGTCTATTGATGGAAATGATAATTAGGGGATTTGTCATGAGAAATGTGCATGAACTTTTCAAGCTGTCATTCAAAAAAAGATTTTTTACAGTCAACTCTCGATTATCCGTGGGTGCATTATCTGAGCTGCAGATTGGATGTGCCATGTTTAAAAAACCCAGAACTCTTTCAGAACCATTATAAAGTATAATGTGCAATGTTTTTTTCTTTTTATTTATAACCTCATACTGCATCTTAAACTTGTTTTTTCAAAGGTAAAGGTATTAAAGCACTACATTCCTGAGGCCTTATTTACATGTATTTTGTATTATTTGTTTTGCTTTTCTTTCTTTGCCCTTATTACCCCGGATACTGAGAGCTGAGCATATCAGATTATAGCATCTGCGGAGGAGGGCGTGTGACACAGTAACCTTTCCCCAGCTGTTTTCTTTTCTTCTGGTGCTGCATAAGAGTTTCTGCAGTGTGATGCTGCACAGCCAGATGGGCTGGAGAGGAAGAGGGAGTGCTCTGCTGTGGAAAAAGAAAGTCTATACCTGAAGGAGCATGAGTGAGTGACAAACAGCTGAAAGAGAAGGGATGTCTTAGAAACCATTTGTCAGGCTGGAGAAGCGGCGGCTTGTTAAAAACGTGCCTGTTGAGTTAAAAGGATGAATTGACAGACGAAGGCTCAGTGCAAATTCAGCTGCCATCACTTCAAAAGCCCTCACAGCTGAATCAGCAAATTTCTGTTTCCATACATAATGGATGCAGCCAGCATGCCATTACGATGCCCACAACGAGACTTGCCTTAAGCTCCTTAAATTAGCCATTTATGATAGTCGCACTCTATAGCTGTAGCTTATTTTTTCCTGGGCCTCCTTCTCTTCTCACGCCTTTTGTTTTTGCAGCCCTGGGAACAGCTGCCTAAGCAAGGATTTTGGGGAGGGAGCAGTACTGCCTCAGTGCTACCCGTGCCGAGATCTTTCAACCGTGCCTTTCACACTGTCTTTGGCCTGTGCGTTGCCTGCAAGTCCCACTGACCCATGCCGGTGCTGCCGGTCCCCACCGCTAGCCAGGGGCCGGGGTCTGGCAGCATCATGGACCGACCTGCACGGCCCCGGCGTGCAGGAGTACAGAGCCAGGGCGCTGGGCGCTTTCTCCCCACGCTTGTCCCTGCTCCTTCCTTGCCGTCTCCTCGCCGCCTCTGCTGCCCAAAACACTTTTCCTCTGCCACCGCCTCTTCCCCAGGGTCCCTGTGTCTCCCCAGCCCTGCTGCCCTGCTTTCCTCCCAGCTTGTGGCTTGGGCCTTGGGGCATGTACTCCTCCTGCCTGGCTTAACTCCATCCCTATCAGCCTGGGGTACAGCTAGTGCTAGAGAAGGACCCAAATCAACCCCACCCAGACTTTGGCAACATTTGGGTCCAGATCCCTGGTTTGATTATAAAGCTCTCTAAGAAGTGACATCTGGTTTTTTTTAGTGTTGCTTGAAAAGTTTTAAAGTAGCTCACGATTTTCACAAAAACAAGTCATGCTGAGTAAAGTATTGTTGAATGGTTGTCATCGTTAATCCAAAACCTACTACCCTATAATAGTTTCACTCTCTTTTTTTCGAGCTGAAGGAATGGGGAAGGAATAAGAAACAGTAAAAAAAAAAAGGACTTTTTCTGTGAAAATAGAAAAAAATGATAAAGTTGGCACCTTTTTATTCCATCCAGAAGGTTTTCTGAAAGCAACTTTTTTTTCTGAAAGCTGAGTTTTTTTAAAAAAGTGTTGGCTGAGAAATGTCAACCAGCTCTAATATCCTATGAAAGATGTTGCACTTAATAAAACTGCAGGCAGGCAGGCAGAAACAATATACCCATTCATCTCCGCTTAGCCCCGCGCTCCCTTTCCCTGCCGCCCCGCTCGCTCCCAGAGGCACGAGCCCTATCTGGTGATGTGAGCGCTTCCACTGGCTTTGGTGGGATTTCTGGGCTAAGAAGTCATTTTGTGAGCCATGGCTGCAGGGCAGCAGCCCGCAGCAGCTAAGGGAAGCACACATCCCTGCACAGGGGTCTCTGCGTCTCTGCTGCGGGGCGGTGGGAGCTCCGATGCCTCTGGTAGATGTGCTACGTGGAGGCCAGTAAAACACAGCGGAGCAAGCAGCGGTGCCGGCTAATCCCTGTTTCCTCAAACAGGCTTTTCCCCTCCCTCTCTTGACCCCGGGGACACGTAAAAGCTGTCTGTGCTGGGGGTGAAACGCGGCACCAAAGAGCCGGAGGAGGAAGGAGGGAGCAGCCGGGGCTTCGCCGGGGTACAGTGCCAGCACAGCCCCTTTTGCAGGGGCGGCAGCGGGGCAGAGCTGCCCCCGGGGACTTCCCCCGCTGTCCCGCTCCAGAGGTGGGACCGTGGGGACGGCGAAGTGCTTACAGGCCCCGGAGGCACAAGCAACGTTTCTGTTTGCGGTGCTATTTCGGGAAGTGTTCATAAGGTAAACAAGGGCCCCCTCTTGATTCATTGAGGTCATTAGTAAACTGTAGGATGGTATTTACATTGGTAAGGTATTCGCACAAGCTCTCTCCCAGACGGCAAGTTCACCGGGGAGGAGGTGACCTTCAGCGTTTCTTGTTTTGCCCTGTATCTGGCACGCGGGGGGCCTGCCTGTTTGACTGGAGTGCCTGGATACTGTAATCAAAATAAATCATCCTTATCGTCGCTGGTGGTGATACTGCAATGGAAACAGAAACAGGCGCCTACTTTGCACTTTGCGAAGATGACATCACCACGAGGAGTGGGATGGGAGGTCGGAGGACGAACTCCAGGCGGCTGCCGCCGCTGCCTTTCCTGAGCGGGGCTCTCCTGCCCGGGGCCAGCCTCCCGGCTCGGCAGGGGCATGAACGAACCACTGCGCATGACTGGGGAGCCGGTCTGCTGTCCAAATTAAAGCAAATAACAACTAGGAAGTACCTCTAATGAGAGAAAAGGAGAGAGCGTGGTGATGTTCTGGTTCAGCCTATCTTGTTTTTTGTAGCAAAATTGACAAAGGAAGCCCCCCAAACCCTCCGTCTCTTCCCTCCCTGGGCAAACCACAAAACACAACTTTTCATTTTGGTTGCCTGGTCTGTTTTAGAAGGAAAAAATTGTTCAGTGAGCAGTGGAACTATTTAAGACTGCTTTTTTTCCTATGGATTTATACGGTTCTCATGGTGCTGAGGGCTGACTTTGACTGAATTCTCGTAATACTGAAGAAAATAAGCACTCAGAGAATCTACTCACACTCGCACTGCTATGGATACCATAATCATAGGAAAAAAACTTTACAGTTTGCATGTATTAAAAACCAGCAACTCCATATAAGAGCGGGCCACAGGCTGAAGGCTGAATTCTCTGATGCCCAATAAGGTGTAATAATTCTTTCGCTTCGAAGGAGGATCTGTGGAGACCCTGTCCAGCTGCATATTTTCATGAAGCTCATAGCAACAACTTCCTATCTCAGACACTGAAATGTTTCAAAGAGGATTTTCCGGTTGGTGTCAAGGAAAACAGATGTGGGAAAGGTGGGGAGATGTGCAGAGAAGAAAGATCTTGTGCTTGAAGCGAAGCCAGGTGAAGCAGGTCCTGCCTCCAACCGTGAGCAAAGCACGCACGCTGCCCATGCCTCCGCTGCCTGGCCATAAGGCAGGGATGAGCACGAGTGACGTTTGCACTCAGGCTGTTGAGCACTTTGGTCTCCTTGGGTAGGAGATGTCACTCCCTTGCTGCAGGCCCTTCAAACCCCGGGCCAAGGTGCTGGCGCCGCTACCGGCTTCCTTGGTCCCGTCCCTTCCCACCCTGGGAGAGCACAGTCACCGGCATCCCGGCTGCAGGGTTGGCCAGGGAAGGCTTCCCCCTGGTGAGCTACCCCGTGCTCCCTGGTGATGCTCTCCAAAGGGCTTTAGATGAATTGCTTTAATGCTTCCGCACTCCTCCTCTTCTTTCCGCCTCAAAGAGACAAACCTTAGCTTTGAAGCCTTTGAAACAACATCAAAGGATGAAATTTCCAGAGGAGCTTTAGGGAGTTGGGTGCGCTTGTCCCATTGATGGTCAACAGGAGATGGGTGCTTAATCCCTGGAAGTACTTTGAAAATCTTGTCCTACATGTACGTCCTTGCTGGGGAGGAAGTGAGAAGCAGTTGGCAGCTCCTTGGCTTTGTAAAAGGCAGATCCTGCCTTTTTTCTGAAGATAAAACATGATGGATTTGAAGATGATGTCCAAAACTCAGGTTTGCTCTGAAAACTGCCAACTACTTTTTAAAGGAGAAGCACTTAAAAACAGCCTGTGATTTTGCCCCATCCAAAAGATGGTAACTCATGTGATGATAACACAGGTGCTGCCACTTGCTCTCCCCTCGGTGTCACTGCGGGCGTAGCGTAACCTTGCTGGAAACCTGAAAGCCTCTCAATGTGGAGGCTTTTACCCGTGAAGGCAGTAACATTTCTCTGCCTCTTTTTGCGTCGCCTTTCGGCAGTACTTTAGTACAGCCTGTGTTACTTTTTGACAGGGATATCGCCACCCATTTGCTCCTGCTGGTGAATATTAAACCCGGGTGGTTTAACCCTAACACCCTGGAGCAGGGACTGCTGGGGCAGTGCGTGCCGGTCGGGATCGTCTCACTGCCATCAGTGCCGATGCCACCCGGCAACTACCAGCCGTCTCGGGACCCCGAGGTGCAGATAGGACTTGCAGGGAGCTGTAAGTGCTGTTTCGGCCCAGCCTGCTCAGAGTCACGTGCCACCAGGCGAGCACGCGAGGCGTGGGGCTACTGCTGGTGCCCGTCCTCGGGGCTGCCCCGGGCTGAGCCGGTGCTGGGTGTGGGGAGAGGCGGTGGGAGGGGGCTGCGGCCGAGGGCTGGCGCCGATGGGCTCCCGCAGAAAGGCAAAGGAAACTTGGCTGCAGTCTTGCTGTTGTGCTATTTCTGTTCAAGGTAATAACAGGAACTCCACTGTAAATAAAGA
>NW_009190913.1:47971-73647 GCF_000690835.1 Fulmarus glacialis | reverse complement strand
ATAAAGACAATTGAAGAATTTCCCGAGTCTGTCTCTGCTCATTTCTTTCCTGGTGAGGAATTATCCCACTCCAGAAGAGTAAATCCTTCTTGTCTGCTCCCTGGAAACTGGGACAATAACACTGGAACGGAACGAAGAGATTACGGAATTGTCATGAGGGTGACAGCAACATATTGTACACTGGGTGCCAAAAATGCATCCTCTAAAGCAAATAATAGCCATGCCCTGCGGGGCTCATCCTGACAACATGAGGGCAGGCAGAGCCAGTCTCCGCCGCTCTGAGGCTGCGCTGGGCGAGGGCCCTTATCTCTCGGCTGCCCGGCGGGGCCCTGCCGCTGGCTTTCGGGTTGGCTCCGCCGCATCCCTCCCCTCCTGCCTGCCACCCGCACTTCAGCGGCACCTCACCTTCAGCATTCGGAGCGTTCCTGCCTCAGCCGATAACCAAACAAGGTGTGGGGAGTGTGAGCTTCTTTCCCTGACGGTATCTAGCATCTTTTCACAAAAGACATCCTTTTGCTGCAAAGTCTGAATTTCTGGGAGTACTTTTTTCTTCCCATATGAGCCAGGGAGCTGAGACTCTCCCACCCTAACCCACTGAATGTGTCTTTTTGTTAACAACTACTGCTGGAATTAGAAAAGTGCATTAACCGCGCTGTTCCCACAGAGCCACGGGACTCTGCCAAGTACTGGATTAACTGACCCTAACATCTTGTCACAGTCCGTCTGCCCCTCCGATGGTGCTAAAGTGTGCTCGCTTGCTCCATTTCAAGTGTCCTTAGCGTTCGAGGAAATCCCAAGTCACCAGAAGTGCAGACATTTTACCAGGAGCCCCAGCAGATGCTTTGAGGAACCTGCAGATGTGCTGCAGACCTCAGTGAGGATGGGATGCGGCAGAGGCAGCGCCGCACAAGCCCAGCTGAAAACTTCTCCCTGCCAGAGGGCTTTGTGTACAACGCATGCTCACGCTTCCCGCTCCGGCCGGGGGCTTGCAGGGAGAGTTAGTGACTCACCAGGGGTGGGAGTCTTGTTAAAGCTGTCATAAGGAGGTAGCATCAAAAGCTCACCCAGTTTCAGATGTTGATTCTTCCATTCTTGGCTACTCATGGCTACAATAACGAGATGGCTAAACCCACTATTATTGTCTGTGCAGAAAGTGAAGGACGAGTGATGTCTACTCTCAGAAGCCAATGCAGGAATGTTGGGGGTTTTTTTCCAAATTGTAAGCAGTAAGATAGTATTTCCAAACTCCTTATTTCTGAGAAGTTTAACTGTGCTTTAACTAAAACCAAAATGTCAAAACATAGAAGGCAATATATCTTCTCTGAAAGTGCGTTACCTGTTTTTTATAAAAAACAGTCATTGATATTGGGGGATAGATGCTTTGAAGAAAGAAGGGAGGGTAGGTTCTTGTTTCTGCCCCCAAATCCCTGCCACCCTATGATCAAACTTCTGATCAAAGTTTACAAAGTTTGAAACTGCAGAGTAAAGAGAAATGCAAAGCAGCTTGTGAATGGAGAGGTGTGAAACCAAGGGTGTGAAACAGCAGATCTGATCTGTCAGGTCAGCTTTCTCTGTCTACTGAGATGTAACCCGCAAAAGATCAGGAAACTCTGCCATACAGCGTTTGGACTTGAGAAGATTTTAAAAAGGCCTGTATGAATGTAGTCCCTGGCACCATGGGAGTAAAGAGGGATTTGCGTGCGTATGAAACCTTGCTAGCAGAGATAACTAGCTCTGAGAAGCTGAATAAGGCTTGAGAAGTCCAGGTTCTGTCCTTACTTATGAATACAGCTTTTGTCGATGGCTGTGGATATTTGAAGGATAAAGCGCACGGATGGTCTCACTCCCTTTCCGCCTCCTGCTGTCTGCATAACTGACAGAGCCGCTCTGGTGTTAATGTCGTCTAAGCAAACGTGAAGCTCCCCCATGCCTCTTACCCAGGTTGCCTTACTGAGGAGCAGAAGATGACTGAGACTGACAGTAAACGCTGCAGGAGAAAAAGTGGGTGGTGGTTCTAATTTAGGGATGCTTTCTAATTTTACCCATGCTCTCTAATTTTACCCATTTTCTCTCTAATTTAGGGATTGGGTGCACACTGGTTGGCTAAAGCTTAATACAGACAATGCAAAAAGGTGCTGTGTTCATCCACTGCCTTGCTGAAACCTGGATTTTCACAGCAGCCTGCTGCTACCACTGCTCGGGAGCAGGATCTTTACTGAGTGTATTACTTTTATGCTTGTCAAGCATTTCCAGAAGAAATTCTTTGTATTTAAAGATTTTTTATGAAGTTTATGATCAAAAATATTCTCAGTTCAAAGCTTAGCCCTCTGATGTACTAGCCTTTTTTTCATCATGGCATGAGTCTAGCCAAGCACTTACATCCATGCTTAAGTGTAAGTGCATGCCTAATAGAGTTAGAAACAGCTTCACAAGTGTCCCTTGCTGCCCTACTGAACAGGCATAGGCAATGTGTAAATGTAGTTGTCTTGCTGAATCAGAGCTAAGTGATAATATGCTCCCACTAACTGAGATGGAGCAGTGAACTGCATGTGTTAACAAGGCGAGATTTCAGAGTGGAGATGACATTAGAGGACAGGGAAACCAGTTTTTAATAGCATTTGCTGCACCTTGACATAGCTGCAAGACAAGAGTCTGAGCTGAAACAGTAGCATTTTGAGAAGTAACTTGGAAGTGGTCTGGGCCTTTTGCATCTCTGTTGGCTTTCTGTGCAGGCATACGGTGGGGAGGGTTTCTTCTGTTCTCATGTGTGCAGTCACACACCTCACTTTCTCATGGCAGGACAAATAGGCCACCAAGAACAGAAAGTAGGACATTCGGCCTCTCTCCTCTATGGGAGGTGCAGTGCAGATTGGCTTCTGAGAACTAGGACAGTACCTCCAAAAGTAGAACAGCTGGTCACCCCGTTCGTGTGTGTGTTGCCTTTACAAATGTATCCTCTAAAGCTGAAGATTTAAGAGACGTTTTTGGCCTACTTAGGGAAATGTTTTCTGAAAATAGGGACAGATACACTGGAAGAGTCCAAAACCTCTGCTTTCCTTCTGGAGCACTGAGCACAGCTAGCAATCGGAGGAGTCACGTGCTGGACAAATAAACCCAACAGGTGCTCTGCATATGCTTCTTGCATATAGAGCGATACCACAGTGACAAATCTGCCCTCCTTGGCCAGGAGGCATTCACTTTTCAGCAGCAGAACATGGACAGAAGATATTGCACTGCCGTGTGAGATGATGCTTCACTGCAACAGAGAACTGTTACCAAATCAAACTTCTGTGTGCTATATACATATATATAATGACATATATTTGACCAGAAACAAAAATCTGACTTTTATTCAAGTAAAATACATAGAAGGCATCCATAGAGGGTGCATTAAGGTCCTTCTCTAAGTGTAATTAGGTCCATAATGTCTACAATCCCATTTGAGTGCTAATGATGCCAGTGGGACGGTAGCATGTTGTCCTGGTCAGTCGAACGTTCCTGGGGACAGTGCAGCAGCCTGTGTGGGTAAACAGGAGCACAGAGTACAAACCAGGTCAGCTAGCACGGTTCTTGGAAAGACACTGCTGTACTCACTGGTCGAGGAAAACCCCTCCGTGGCTCCCTTAACAGTGGCCATTAATGTTTCCACCTCGTTGCAGCTTGGACTAATCCCACGTGGGCTTCTCACCTTGAGCCAGAGGTTACTCAGAGTGGCTGTGCTGCTCTGAAGTCTGGGTTCACCCTCTTGGGACTCATCATTAGTCAAAGTCAGGTATGAGGCTGAATCTTAATAGTTAGAGAGGGAGACTAATAGAAAGGGATGCCTTCCAATTTTTTTTTTATCCGGTAAGTGTGCTATGGTAATGAATTTGGAGCCTAGTGGCTCCAGTTGTAGTGGGAAGCTCACTGCCTTGAGAACAGGTCTTTAATCCACATGAAGAGTGTTTCATAAGCCATGTGTGATGCCCTGCTTTGAATATTAATACCCAGAGCGCTTATTCAGCTCACAGCCATTTCATGGAAATGCTGTGCCCCTGTGAGGCCAGACCGAGCCCTCGGGTGCTCCGATTTTTTTTGCAAAGACAGTTGCGGTTTGTTCTGTACTTTTAATTCAAAATTCTTATTCAGCTTAGAGTCTCTGATGCATTTATATTACATAATATTAACTGATTTTAGCTTTAATGAAAATGTGAAGGAGACTATAGGACAGCGGGCTTGGTCTACTTAGCCAAGTGACCTGTTAGTTATATACTTCATGAAGTTACTTAATCTTCTACAGGGCAGCCCTTTCTAAAATAAAATGACAGAAGGAGGCAGCGACTGTGCTGGTGAGCACTCATGTTTTTAAAGGTCTTCAGCAAAAGCTGGGGAATGAATATTCAGTGTGAATCGAGATGTATTCTAGCTTTGTCAGCCGTGCAGCTTTTGTTTTTTACGTTTATATCTGTGGGCAGAGCTGGGGAAATTACAGCGACAGAGCCTCTGTTGTAGCACTTGCTCCCACCAAGTGCCGTTCGTCCAGAGCTGAGGGCATTGCATCTATGGCAGTGGCAGGCTCACAGCGAGGTGGAGGTCTTAGAAGTAGATGTGAACAACCCTGATTATTTTTAACATTAGAGTATGCCTTTGATAATTTCTGGGGAAGATGGTTTGGGCTGCTAATGCCGGGCCTTGGTCATACTCCAACCCAAGCAATCACTAACCGAGCTGAGCCAGCTATCTCGTGGGGGATCCTTCCCACAAAGCCAGACATAGTGAGCAATGAGTGAATTGTCACTTCTGCGTGGCCATTGTTGCAACTGTTTTGCCCTCCCAGTGCTGGAAAGGGATGGAGCAGGTATTGCCTTTCCCTCTGTGTAGTTACTCTATTTGCATGTGCTCCCCATTAAAAAGCAGCATTGTTATTTGCTAGTTACGACTGCGAAGCACTCTTGTTCTCTGGTGACCAGCAGGACACGGCACACACTTGAAATGCATGAATCCTGCTCCGAGGCAGGGCAGAGGCAAGGCAGGGTTTGATGTGCATGTAGCAGGGGTAGCTAATTTGTGTCACACACGGGTGCCTAGTGTTTGCATTATAAGTATTTGTCTCTGCATTTTTTTCTCCACTTTTTGCTGTCTCAAGGGAGCTATTTGGAAGAGACAGTTACTCTGGATCTGAACTTCTGGTGGCATATAAATTCCCATCTGGTACAAAATTTAAGAGATGGTTCAATCCAGTGACATTTTCTTGATATGAATGTCTCTGGGAGGCACAAGAAGTAGAAAGCCAAAGCTAAGAAAGGTGCATTAATATCTTTGAGACATGTCTCTGAGTCCTCCAGTGTGATAAAACAGGCAGGCAGCGAGTTGAAACCGTTGCCTAGTATGCAGCAAATTTCTGTTTTTATTGTTTTGTTCTGCTGCTTTCCACCCTTGTCTGCTCAGTCTTATGTTGCACCTTACCCTTAAAATCAGACTGTAACTCCTCTTCAGGGAACGTTTTATCCTGCTCATACCAGGCCTGCCCCAGCGAGGACCTTAACTAGAGTTACACTTACAAACACCTAAAGACGTTTTGGCCTCTTACCCCCTGTGAAATCAATGGAAATTGGGTGCCTATGGATCTCCGTCACAATTTAAACTTCTCGGACCGTGTGTTCAGAGGTATGCTTCAAAGTCCTGGTCCCCTGGGTTTCCCCTCTAGGCTCCCTCAGCTGGGAAACTGCTGGAGCACAGCGGCTCCCTTCTGGCCAGGACAGTAGGAAGTGCCACCATGGGACCAGAGCATGCCCTTGGCTTGCATAAACTAATCCTAGTCTTTGGACTGATTAAGAAAACAGTAAGAAATCATTATGAAAGGGAACACTTCTGTGCAAAGCTCAAGCACATGGACCTCGCAAACTGTGCTCACCGGCAAACCTATCCTCTTTACTGCATTTATTCCTGCATGAGGCAAGAGGCTCACTTAATGCTTTGGACCAAATTCTTCTGGATTTCATTTGTGCAGCCTATGATAGAAGTAGTGTTGGCAGGACCACACAGACCAGGTACCTTCCAGTGACTCCTCCAGGTGGCTGGGGAGGGCACGGCCACACCACCAGCCCAAAGGACTTCCGTCTGGGTGGGTAAGAAGTGCTTGCAGAGGCAGGGGCCTGGCGT
Source organism: Fulmarus glacialis (assembly GCF_000690835.1). Taxonomy (NCBI): domain Eukaryota; kingdom Metazoa; phylum Chordata; class Aves; order Procellariiformes; family Procellariidae; genus Fulmarus; species Fulmarus glacialis. The sequence continues at coordinate 67,506 of NW_009190913.1, read as the reverse complement.
TCCTGTGTGAGCGACCACAGTGTTACTCTGCTGGGCAAAGACAGCAACATAAACATGATAACGAAAGATAGGCAAGTAGGCTCTGGGTGTTTCTGGGTACACAACACGGTGAGAAGCTGCGCTGGGCTGCGCACGTCTCCTAAGCGAGATGAAGGTGTGATATGCAAAGGCCTCTGTGGGGTGAGAAAGCCGAAAATAAATAACAAAACGGTCTACCAAAACCATAACTCTCTGCTGATGAATTCAAGGAGCATCCACAACCATCCGGAGTTTTGATAGCATGTCGGATCATCCAGCCTGAATTTCAACAGGAGAACAAGTCACTCATAGCAAAGAGAGGAATGAAAACATCAGGTGTGCTGTCCAATGCCCCCCCCACCGCTAGAGAAGCGGGTGGGAAAGTGGAGTGGGTGCTGTGTGTCATTAGCCGTTGGAAGACCCTCTCCCCTACCTGCCGCAGCCTTAAGAGCAGGCCTGCTCCTCTGCCCCGGCCAGCCCCTTCCCCGCGCCTCGTGGGTGCATTTCGTTTCTTCGGTGCTGGAGCTGGTCTGGGAGAGCAGCGGTGCTCTCGGGAGATGGGGAGGCTGTGCAGAGACAAAAAGAGGCAACGGGGGTGCGAGGGAGAGGGGACAGTGGTCAGAGAGAGCTGAAAGCTCCAGACCCCCGAGAGGAGGGCTCTGACCTCCTGGGGCTGAGGACTGCTGGAAGCCAAACAGCTGTGTCCTTTCTCCCTCTTGGTGTGCTATCAGCTTGAGAAAATAGCCAGGATTGTTTGTCTTACGAGTGTCCTTCGTCTGGATGTGCAGGGGAAGCTGTATCGGGTGAAACGGAGAGGCTGCCCCCCCGATAACTCCCCCTACCCACAGCAGGGCCGGTGCCCTCATGGTTTTGCAGCACGACACGGCAGCCAGAAGCCGAGCCTGGGGCGGCTGCAGCGTCAGCAGGGTGGCCTCTCTTCTCTGTTACACCGGACATGCAATATCTGTTCCCCCTCCCAGATCTGGGGGGCCTCTGTCTCTGTGAGCTTCTTCTGGGCTTCAGAGGGCTTGCCCCGTTCTGGACATGCAGGTACTAGAAAGAGATGGCTGAAGAGGCTGCTCCTGACGGGGAAGAAGAGAGAGGGGTGCTGGAGGCACTGGCGAGCAAGGAGCTCAAGCTGGGTGTAACAAATAGGCCTAGGATGGCAGAAGGATCCCCTCCTTGGAAAAAGCAGAATCTGTGGCTTGGGAGCTTATTTAGAGGGTGTGGGGCTGGGGCAGGACGGCAGCTCCGGTGGGGTGTGTGCCACGCGTAGGGTAGGACTGGCAGCGGGAGTGCTGGGCAGGGGAGAGCGTGGCTTTCTCAGCAGCTTGCCTCTGCCTTCGTGAACGCGGTGACGGGGCCGCCAGGAAGGCAGAGGCTGTGCTGGCGGTGCTCGGTGGTGAACCGGGAAGTGGCAGGAGCTCATGAGAAACAACAAATCTGAGGAGAGGGAGTCGTTTTTCAACCCCGAAGTAGGCACAGAAAGTTGCACGAGGGTGATTTACATACTTAAGGTTTTGGCATTTGTGCCCAGCCTTGTGGTTCATTTCCTCATTCACTCAAACACATAAAGAGTGAACAAATGTTTGGTAAACAGGAACCTAAGGTTTCAGCGATGAAAAGCTTTAACTCTCACCCACGGAGCTGCTTGCAGCATTGGCTTGGAAGTGTTTTTCAGAAGATGATGATTTGCCTCCTCCCCGATCTTATGCCTGGGGTAGCTCCAGCCGTCCCCCCCCACATCGCCTCCCTGCTATGCCCCCCTGGCTGGGAGCACCCACCCTGCGGCCGGCAGCCGGGCTGCCAAGGGTTTGAATGAGTGAGGAAAGCATGAAGCGAGGTGGGGCCCTTTGGGTCGGCCTCGATCGGCACTGGCAAGGGCCAAGCTGGGAACCTTGCACAGCTGCTGCCCGGGCTCGATTTGGTCTATGAATAACTGGAGAGCTTTCCATCACCAGGGCTGTCGGTCCAGGTATTTGCAAGCATTATTTGGTGGTTTCTTTTTAGTGTGGTTGCTGGACGGGGAGGACAGGATAGAGAGAGGAACCTTTCATGCTTCAGCCTTCTGCAGCATCCGGCGTTTTCATGAAACCACAAAGGACGTTAAAGAAAAAAGAACAAGCGCTCTGTTTATAGGGATTTAGACCATCAAAACAAAGAGCAGGCTGTGTTGTTCAGTGATTGCTCGGAGTTAAGGAGCCCGAAGACATAGATTCACAGGAGATGGGCTTCCAGGCTGGAGCCCACCCTGCCTTCCCACCCTCCCTGGGCCACAGTTCGCTGCCCCTTGCTTGTGCCGCTACAAGGGTTGGCAGGGCTGGCTGGCATTCCGTATGCAGTGTGCTGCCCAGCATTGCTGTGCATATTAAAAAGTCTCTCAGGAAGATGACTGCAGCTTTCTGCAGCTGCCTGGGAATCTGTCTCGTGCAGGGCTTTTCCACCTAAAGCCCCTTGCAGGACATGTTGGATGCAAAGGAGAAGCGTGCAGCACCTCAAATGAGAACTGCATGGGGAAGGGAGTCAGGCAATCTGCGGTCCATTCACCATCAGCTGGCGCTGCACCGGTTGAGAGCAAATGTTGCTTTCCACCACCTGTGTTCAGTGCAGGTTTTTATCCCAGCACGATAGTGGGAGGTAGCACAGAAACAGGTCTGATGGCAACAGCAGAAAGGCTGCTGCTCCCAAGGTAGTCCCGATGCTTTTTTAAGAGCGTTGCACCAGAACAATGGCAGTGGGAGGGAAAGGGTGATGACAGCCTGTGATTCTTAATTGCTCACGCTCATCTCTCCTCAGTGTCCAAGCTGACTGAAATGCAAAACGAAAGCAATTGCGCAGCATAAGTCAGATGCTGGAAGTCCTTTTCATGATCTAAAACCAGTGTTCCTGACCTGGGCTCTGTGCTGAGGGGGACAGCAGGGTGTGAAGCAGTCCCAGCCCACCACTCACCCACCACACTTCACCCCTCGGGTGGAACAAGCTGCAAAACAAGAAACAGCCTGTAAACGTCCCAAGCCACCCAGTGCTCCCCGGTTGGTATTTGTGGAGGAAGGCATTTCAGAGGGGTGCAATACGAATGGCTGCAGTGTGTCGCACCCAAGATCTGTCCAGCCAGTGCCTGGGCTTATGGCAGCAGCTGCAGGAGTCTGCCATCTCCCTGTTCACACACCCTGATGGCTGGCACGATTTCCACAAAGGCAGGGGTAACATGAGGGGAGAACGTGGGAGAGGCACAACTCTACACGGCTGTGGATGCCCGGCACCGAGGAGCAAGTGACCCGCAACACCCACGCTCTGCCTCCTCGGCGCATCGAAACTTTTCCATCTGATTAAAAGCTGCTCTGTTTTCTAGATAAAGCCACTCCTGGCCACTGCTGAAATTCCTGGTTTCTCCTCGCTGCTGGAGTGCTGGTATCTTTTAGGAGGAAGGGCTGGAGGAGGCAGAATAAATAAATAAGTTTTCACTCATATTTTTTACTCACCCGGAGGCCCTTGGACACCTCATTTAAGTATATTATTAGCAACCCAGACATTTCAAACATAAACAGCAAGCAAGACTGTATGTGTGTGCTGCCTGCAGACGCTGCTGGTGCATGTTTCTGCCGCGTGGGCTCCATACATCCCGGGAGCAGTTCTCCCGAGCCCACCATCGCTGGTGGGCAGGGTGCCAGGCGAGAGCCCTCTTCCGCTTTGCAGGGAGGGTGAGCACCCGCTTCTGGACTTCCCCAGGGCTCAGCCCCCTTCCAGGGTTCAGACCCCCTGAGTTAAAAGGGTTGGCAACATGCGGTGCTCTCTCTGAACTGAACTATGTCCAAATCATCTCCTATTGACTTGCAAGGAAAATATTGGGCTAAGAATATTTTAGAAGCCTTTGGAAGGGTGAGGACTGAATCAAGTGCTAATGTTTTATTATCTGACTTTCCTTAACAAGCTCTCCATTCATGGAGCGCCAGTAAAATTTTGAAGTCATATTTTGGGTGTGGAAGAGACCTTGTGAATTCTAGTACTTATGGAACCTGTGAAAATTATTTTCTCTTTGGGTTTACATAAAAATATTCCCAGAGACAAGCATTTGAGGATTTTCTAGGGCAAAGGTGTGGAAATACAGTCTAAGTAGTCTCGACAGTTTTCATCAGCTTAGTGGAGAAAAAGTCGCATGTTTTACAGGAATATTTTTTCCCCAAAAAGCTTGATTAGCGGTCTCCACATTATGCAAGTGACTTACAGCTTAAAATTCAAGCAACTTAAACACATTTTTGCTGTCCCACGCTGCCTGTGAAGATGCTTACTACTCTAATCTATACATTTTGTGGCCCCCATGTACAGTCAGGTGTTCTTGCCAAGTGATTTTAGCCGATTACATGTGAATTGTCTTCAGTGTCGGTTTTCTGAAAGGTTTAGTTGCTCTTAGAGGTTTCTGTTGCCTTTTAGGGACAGTCATACTGGTCCACGGTACTTTTGCAGAATTAACAGGGTGCATGTGCAAGTGAGCTTTGGATGTTTATCCTGCACAATTGTATCACCCAAGTGCGTGACCTGGAAAACACACAAAACCGCAGAATCCTTACTTGAGGTTTCCTTTTAGTTAAGTTCCTGCTGCAAATGCCAGATGTTCCTGTCCACTGGTAGCATGTACCGAATCATCAGCCAAAGGAATTCCTAAAAGGCTGTGGGATTAACCATGAGGTGGCCAGAAGGTCAGTGTGGTCTCCCAGGTTAGCAGCAGCATGGGAGGGGTAACTCCAAGTTCAGTAGCATCATCCCAGACTTACATGCTGGTGAATCCCATCAAGCTAGCCAGTACTTCCCATGTCCTGTCCAGCGTGCGGTGAGCTTCATGTGGGATCTGGGACTGACCATTTTAGAGCTCCTGCCTGTCTGAAAGCCCTGGTCAGAAAGTAGATTAATTTTCCAGATCTTCCAGTCAATATTTTTGATAGATAATTTTCTGTGGATCACATTTTTAGTGTTATCTTGAAATATATTTTGGTGTCATGTAAGTGTGTTATCACTCAGAGACAACACAAAGTGCTTCAGACACTAGGCAGAGAGCCAAAACCTGTCCTTGGATGAACATTTGCAGTTCCTTTTGACTCCCTGGTATCTGAAGGTCAAGTCGGACCCAGAGTCTCCTGCAAAGCTGAAGCATTAAATGTGCCAAAGAAGTTTTAGGAGGGCAAAGGTAGTTATCAGCAGTTTCTAGTTGCTTTGTTCTGGTGATGGGGAAGTAAAATGTGTGTAAGAGGAGGCAAAAGGAACATTCTAAATGCATCTTGTAGGATTGTATGATCCCTTGATTTCTAGCTGTTTAAGTGTAAGGTATTTTGCTATCTTACCTTATAGGTCTGTGGTGGTGCATTTCTCCCCGCCCTCTCCTAGGCCACTTGTTGATCTCTTTAAGCGACCTCTAAACCACCCATTCGCGACAAGGTTGGTCTAAGCTCTTCCGTAGCCTTTTTTGCTAACACTGAGCCCAACTGTGACTGAGTGCATTTTTTTTGCTTCTTCTACTGACTTTGCCCATTGGGTCCATCTTGTAAGCTGGCACTTCTGTGCAAGGACAGGGGTGCTTGCAAGAGGCATTCAGCTGGGTCCATCTCCTCTCCCCCAATTTCGGGAAGACCTCTCCAAACGTAGTCCTATGTGCAGACAACAGCGAGTCAGCAGTACTGAATACTGTCTGCTAAACACTGATGCTGTGCTTGGCCAACACCTTATGAAACTCAATGCTGTGCGTGGAGATTACAAACTAGAGAGCCATGCCGAGCCTTCGGGCATACTACCAAGGGTAGGCAGAGGACTGGGCTGTCAGAAAGCATTAAAGCTTTTTGGGTTTGGGTACGTGCAGTAACGTGACAATGTGCTCCAGCGTTGTGTTTCTTGCATACAGAAAGATGAGGGAATTCCCAGGAGTTTACTGGGAGAAACAACCAAGCACACTTGAATGAGCAGCAGGCTCCACAAGAAAGCAGACTTTCCCCCCACCCTGCGTCTGTCCAAGATCTTCCACCGTGAATCCCTTTGCAAACCTGTTCCTGCTACTAAGAGCACTGAGTTTACCCAACCCTCTGAGCCTGGGCTCCCATGAAACCTCCCACAAACTGGAAACGGGTCCGGTATTTTCCTCTCTGTTGCTGTGCCTTTGTAATCTCTAGCCTGCAGGTGTGGAAGGGCTCTGTGGTCCTTGTGGTCAGGTGAGAGCTGGCTGTCAGGCAGGAGGGGCAGAGCACAGGAGTTGGGCAGCCCTCCAGGTGTTGCTGTTCCTGCTCCGTCAGGGTCACCAGCTCTAACAGGACACAGTTACCTTTTCTCTCTAAAATAAAAAAAATGGCGGATTCACACATTTATCTGCAGATCCCACCCTCCAAAACGTTGTCCTGCCTTAGACAGCCCCTTCTGCACCAGGCTGAGCTCAGTGCAACCTGCAGCACCAGGGTGGAAAGGTGCAGCCTGAAGCAACAGGCACCATCCCCTGCCGAAGAGCAGAGAGTGGTTTGCTTTTAGACTGAAATTTGGAGTGAGTCTTGTGCCCTGGAGCACAAGAGCCTTGTGACCTGCAGCCCTGTCCTGAGGGAAGCTTCCCCGAGATTTCAACAGCAACGGGGCCAACAGCACTCAAAAGAAATTACTAGAAAGCCTACATATTTAATAAAAACTAGATCTTTTTTGCATGATTTTTGGGCTAGCAATCATTTCCTATTAAATCGGATGGAGGGATGTAAAATCCCTGTAGGAGAGGTTATCGTTCTCTGTTGAACTTCAGAAGGCTTTCCCACGAGGACAGAGGCTGAAGTCGTTCGAGGGGCACCACAGAGCTACCAAGCAGCTGCGCCTGGGGCTGGGGCTGCCCACGGTTCCCTGATGTGCCTCTGCCTGGAGCTGTCCCGGGGAAGGGGCCCTCTGCTTCTGTGCCTGCTCATGGCTGGGCTGGCTCCCACCACCCCGCAGCGTGCCGGCTGGGGAGGGCTTTTCTCATTGTGAAAATACCTCCCCACTGGCCGCTGGCCTGGGGCCACCGGCTTGTTCCACACCGGCCCCGAAGTCACCTCCAAATGGCAATGACTCCTCCGAAGTCTCCGCTAAATGAATTTGCTCTTCACAGACAACTGGTTCGCTTTGGGTGCTGGAATATTGCCTTGTGGTTGCTAATAACCTGGGCCAGAACTGAGATAGTGATTTATAGGGGAAAGGCTTCAGATCTGCTTCCTTAAGTGCCTGCCTTGCTGCTTTGCCTCTCTCCCCGATCTCTCTTCTGATCCCCTTGCCGCTCACATTCTGGGTATTTCCAGCTACCTCTGAATGAGGCATTAATGTAGATAAATATTACTGCAAGGAAGTAATGGCCAAATACTCTCTGCATCATCTATATGCATTGGTTGGGGAGCGATTTTTCATTTCATACATCATTTGCTATTTCAGCATGTGGCAATTCTGCAAAATGAGGAAGGAGAATTAGAGAGTTGAAGAGCCCACCCCTTGTTCCTGCCGTTCCCAGCACTTGCGAGCACAGGCACACAGTGATTGCTGTGCGGTTCCTGGCCTGAGACACGTTTGGATGAGCTCACGTGAATCTCGTCCTGACCCTGTATTAGCCCCCTGCGTGCCTTTCTTCCCGTCTTTCTGCCTCTCTCTTCTTTGCTGTGCTTTAACACACCCGTATAGGTTTAATCTCCTTTCCCACCCACCCCCAAATCTCCACCTTGCTGTATTCTGCATTTTTCAGTGTAATTGGTCCCAGCATATAACACACAACTACCGGCCCTTTCCCCTAACTCCAATAAGAGCTCATACACCAGTGAAGTAATCTTTCCCACCTGGGCTGCTCCTGTGGTTTCACATCACTTAATCCTCCCCTGTGAGCTGAGGACGAGTTTAAGGTAACATCTGCTTGGCTTTATGTTGGTTGTGTTCGTATGGAGGGTCCCACGGTTCCCATTGTCGAGCAAGTGAGAGGAACAGCTTTGCCAGAGTCCCACATTTTCTGGGAGATAAGTGACTCTGCCGGGCTCACCCTGCTATTAGAGGCCCCATTAAAATCAAGGATGTAGGTTCAGTAAATTTACTCTTCCGGACCGCTGTCCTTATTCCGCCTCCCTATTTTCCCCTCGAGTTTCTTCATGAATTCATTTCCCCCCTGCTCCCTCCCTGTAGCTGGTGGCACCAGGCTGCGAGGTAGGAGCTGAGCCGCCTTTCCCTCGGCAAGCTGCAGGCTCGGGCGGTCCTGCACCTCGCTGTGGTCCCACAGCTGGCAGCGTTGCGGCGTCGGCCTCGCTGCTGAGCCTCGTTTCAAGTCTTCTGCTGGAAAGAGCTACCAAATTCTCTTTGCGGTGACAGCTCCTCAGAAGGCAAGGTGCATCCTCACACAGCACCCTGCCAGCAATGCCCACGCTGCCTGCTAAAGCTGTAGGTAACAGGGATCTCCTGCAAAGCATTTCAGGTGCCTGCTGATCCCGGGGATGTATCTGAAGGTCATCTCCTCCGTCACACTGCAAGTGAGCGGGGAACTAAGGGGTGTCTTTCTGAAGATCTCTCCTCCTCATGGTCTCACACGCCATGCAGAACTCATTCATCTCCGCAGTGTGCTGCTGCACTCCTTGAAGTGAGCCATCATTTCATTTTCGGTGACTTCCTAATGTGTTTGTTCCTTTTTCTTCCCCAAGCAACAGCACAGGCATTGCTGCATTTGGCAAAAGAACAAAGCCTTATTGTTCAAAGCCTGTGCGCTCCAGTATCAGCTGGGACAAACACACCATTGCACTCCTAGACCTCAATCTCAAAAGCCAGCTGGACAAAGAGTGAAAAGGCTGAAAATCACAAGTTAGAAAAAACCTTCACCTTTATCTTGTCTCTAAAAAACTCTGTCAAGTACAGTTTTACATCCGTGCTTTCTTTTTGTCTGTAATACCTCTTCAGAAACCTGAAAATAGCATCTCTTTCTCTATTGATTTGTCCCCCTGAGAAGCACTGATTTCTCCCCCTCCGATCGAAATGGCTCATCGTGTCGATTTGCTTATGCAACTCCGTTATCAATGAATGTCAGCGTTGCTCTGGTCAGAAAAAGCGAACCTCCTATCCATTTCTTTGCAACTGCGTGGCAGCAACAGCACTCCCCAGGACTCTCCTCCGCAGATTGTACCTTCTGAGGCAGGTGCTGGGGTGATGCCTCAGCTCTTGCACAGCTCCATCCCAGTGTGGATCCTGGCAGCCAGTGATGGACAAGGCCCAGGAGGCTAGCGTATCAGTTTGAAACTGCTTTGTAGCCAACCCAAACAAGCAATGCTAGTGTAAAAATCCTATACCAATGCAATGCCCGATATTTCGTCATAATTATGCCTGGAAAAAGGGGCGCTTTTTCTGACGTGCTTATCTACACTTCAGAAGCATGCACCTGGTATTACTTTGCCACAGAGTACTTTTTGCCAGTCTTCTCAGCTTTCAATTATTTTTCCTGGTTCCCCCTGCTCCTCCTCCAGCCTGGCGGCCATGCCGATCAGGAGGCATCCAGAAGGAAAGACTGCACAAGAGTGATCAGATAGTTGCTTATCTCTCTGTCCTGGCATATGACATGGAGCCCAAAACCGTCCTGAGACTTTTTCTGTTGATGTGGCAGATTGTAAACTCCTGTCCAATTTCCTGTATGCTAACCCTGTAAAGTCTTTCACTGCATTTGGGTCTCCTCCTCACATAGGGTCTTAATTTTGGACTATTTCCTCCCTAGACATATTAGTCTGTGTGTCCTTCGAGCTAGGTCATTTTCTCCCCATGTCCCATATCTTTTTTTGTCCTTTTGTGTTATATTCCACTCCTGGCAGGTGATTGCGTGTCCTCCCCAGCGTAGTATCAATTGCAGTTTTAATAAACACGCTGTCTAATGCTTTTTCTAGATCATTAATGAAGATGGTAAATAAAACTGGAGCTAACACCAGTTTCTAGTAATAACCCTACTGGATGCCTCCCCGCTAGCTGACAGTTTTGTCGTTGATCACTATTCATCACCAAGCCTGAACGTCAGCATCCCTGTGTGAGGTAATTTATATTCATTTAACACCATTCATCACAGAATCAGACAAAACCATGGTTAGAAAGGACCTCAAGAGGCTGATTTCAGAAATATTCCTGAAGTTTCCAGTCCGCTCTTAAACACCAGCATGGATAGAGGTTTCACATCCTTGCCAGGCAGGCGGCTTTAGTGCTCGTTAGCCTTTCCCTTTGCCAAGTGTCTAACCTTAACCTCTCTTGCTGAAATGCAGGCCTGTCGTTTCTTGCCACACTTGCAACAGATATAGAGAACTGCCTGGAGAACAGCTTATTCCCTCCTTCTCTGGAGATACTTTTCACATTCTTGAAAATTATCGTGTCTCCCCTAATCTCCTTCTTGCTGGAACAAACAACCCCCATTGAATAAGCGTTTCTTCGCAAGTCCTGTTTTCTAGACCTTTCATCCCGCTTCCTTCCAGACTCCGCCGAGCTGGATAAAGATCGTAGCAGCACTGGGAAAAGCTGAAGGATTAGCCATGTATTTTACAGGCACAGCTCCTCTTTGAATGCTCTGGTATGGTGACTGCCTCGTATGTGACAAAATGGCACTCTTTATTCATTTAAGGTTCCTCAGTTGCTGTACTGCTCCACATCTGCGTAATCAGCTGTCTCGCATTTTGTCCCTGTGCACCTGATTATACGTACCTCTGTGCACAACTTTGCTTCTCTCCTTATTGAATTACATCCTGTTTTTCAGACCTTTTCTCTAACATGTCAGGATTATTATTGATTCTAATCCTCTTCTCTCATGTCCTTGCAGCTCATCTCAACTTGGGGTCATCTGCATATCTGATAAGGATGCTCTCTATTCCATCATCCAGTGGCTGGACCTCTGTTGAACCCTACCCAATCCTTCCTTGTGTTTTGACAAAGACACCTTTCTGAGTACAGTTTTCCAACTGGTTTTACACCCCTTCCTTAAGGTAATTTGACTAGGGCATGTTTCCTTAGTTTACATCTTGTAACATGAAGTGAAGGTACCAAAGGCCTTACCAAAGTCAAGATACAAGACGTCTCCTGCTTTGTCTGTATCCACAAGCCCTGTCGCAGGGTGAAATTAGGTTAATTTGACATGATTTGCTCCTGGCAAATCAGTGCTGGCTGTTCCTCTTCTCTTGGTTGTTTCCTAGGTGCCGATGATTAGTTTGTTTAATTATTTGTTCCAGTGCATTTCCAGGAACCGAAATCGAGCTGACTGGCCATAATTGCCTAGCTCCTCTTGTTTCCACAGCCAGGCAGGGTCCCACTCTGCGAGAAGCCCCGCACCCCCACACTGCTCCCATGGGCTCCCGCTGGGTCCCAGCCTGGGCCAGCCCCTGCTTGGGGCACCGCTGCGGTGGTGGCAGACCGATGCTTTCCTCAGCCTTCCTCGGACCACCATTCTATAGCCAGAATACTTCCCTGCTCGCTCGCCTTCCTGTCCTGCGCTAGTTACGTCTCCTTTTCATGTCTTTCTCGATTTTATCCCTTGTTATATGTGCTGACTTTTGATGCCAACCCTTAGCCATCTGCATGTATCTCAGTTTTCTGTTTGCTTCCTCCTTCCCTGTGAGGCCCCTGAAAACTGACTGACTTAGCCAGTCGACGTTTCCCTATGTTTCTTAACCTTGGCATGACTTATGTTTGTGCCGTTGCAATTGTTCCTGTAGACGATGCCGATGCTCCTCAAAGTCTTTGTCCTTGGACTTGTTTCCCTGAGTGCTTGCTTACCAGCGCTCTGGGTTGTCCGTGAATATCTGTGGTGCTCAGCAAAGCCTCTCAGTGGGAAAATGCAGAAACTCAGCCTTTCAGTGAAATTGCGGACTTTACCCACTTCCAACTGGACTTTCCCAATCTGCACAAGACTTCTTGTTTTCAGCAATCTCTTTGTCTCTTAGCAAAAGTAAGCACAGCGGGCCAAATTCTGACCTCATTTACACCAGTAAAATCTGGATTGGTGCCAGGAAACTGCTGAAGTTGTTTTGGGCTTACAGTGATGAGAATGAGAGCGGCATCTGCCTCATTAATTCCCCCAATCCACAGAAAGTAAATGATTCCAAGAGGAAATAGCTCCGCAGAAGGGAGCCCTGGAAAGAATTAGAGACTGACTTAATGGGATTAAGGGGAAAAAATGCATGGAAGAGGGAGATATTTTGAGCAACTGGCAAGAGCCAGCACCTTTCAGGTGGGCAGGTGCACCTGCGAGCTGGCAGGGAGGAGAGAAGCAAGGAGCACAAGGCTCAGACCATGCCTATCAGTAATAGCTGGAGGCAAGCAGGATCTGTGACCCACACATGCAAACTGCCTTCCTCCATCTCCCGCCAGCGAGGTGGCTGTCCCCATTCACCCAGCCACCAGAAGAGCTGGGGCAAAATAATTAGAGGATGGCCAGAGCACTGAGTGGCATGGACGTTTCTTCTCTTTTTATATACAAGAGCACATCATTGCCGACGGCCGTCAACTGCTAAGGACACTGACTGTCTACTCTGATGGTCTGATGACCTTTGAGGAAGAACTGGCCTTTATGCAAGGACCCCCACGCTCCAAGGTAAGCTTGGCTAAATGAAAGCATTCAGAGGGGAACTGTGAAAATGTACAAGGGCCACAAAGCACTCTCCATGGTGGGAGACTATGGGGGACTGATCTATTTCACATAATTTAGAAATTACGAGGCAGCTTGATAACAGCATAGAAGTGCTGCAGTAGGAAAGACATTTCTGACTGGGGACTTCCATTTAGAAAAAAACCCAACATTGTGCGATCCAGTGGCTAGAAGCAAGGCAAGCCAGATGCAAAAGAGAGAAAAAGGTGTACTTGTTATATGAGGGTAACTAAGCAAAGAAAGACTTTTCTGACATCCTGATAGACTCTGCAGACCTTGCGGTCTTTAAGCCAAGACTAAGTGACTTTCTAACAGAGGCATGGCCGCTCAAAAAGAAGTTATGGGCCAGCAGCAGAAATGACTGGGGGAAGTACCCTGGATCTCTTATGCAATAGGTTACACTTGATGATCATAATGGTCTCTTCTGACCTCAAACAATGAATCCCTGACATTCAGCTGTGCTCGTGTGGCACTTTAATGTACAGCAGTTTTGGATCAAAAATTAGCTGTTATCAGTGAATTAAACAGGAAAATTAACAACGTGATTGCTCCAGCACCCCTTGTGCTCCTTAATTTGATATTTTTTTATTTTATGTTGTCCTTAAATTTTTAGTGTGCTGCAGAACTGTGCGTTGGATATGCAGAAGCACATTACAGGGGTAATTAAGAGGCAGCTGGAGGGTTTTGGCAGCTGGGAAGGGGACAGCAAGAACTCTTGGCTCTTTGAGAGGCAGTGTGGATTTGTGGGAGAGGGACATTAGCTGAATGCTAAGATTGTCAGCAGGGACAGTCAAAGGGGCTGACAATAGTATTTGCATCATCTTGAAGTTAACCACTTCCAGAAGAGAACAACAGTGTGCAGCAACATAGGAGCTATTGTTCAGCCTGCAGACTGGTAATATCTCGAACCTTGCAGCAAAGGGGTTTTTTCAATGCAGCTTGACTGGTTTAAACCCAAAGTATAGCTCCTGTTTGCACTGATGGCGTTTACAGAGGCTTAAGGCCAAATGCCTGAGGAAAGCCCCTCTGTCACAAGGCATGGCTCTTGGTGCTGTGTGAGTGCTGTAGGAGTTCACGCTGGTCCAGAACCAGGGTCCACATCCACAGTAGCGCACAGCTGCGATAGACTTTGCTTCACTTGCTTTGCTTTGCCACAATGAGTCTGGCTTGGGAATGTTTCTTCTCCCCTGCAAACCATAGACACTGCCACTCTGCTCCCTTGTTGCCCATGAAGGCTTAAACCTTGCAGCCAGAGAAGGATGGTCCTCACAGGAACCTGGCTTTGAGAAAGGATAGGAGTGAAGCTGGGGCTGGGGAGGCAGGACCAGGATACATAAGGTGCCTCTCCCTAGCATTTTACTTTGGATGAAAGAAACAGATCTCCTGGTCGTGCCACATAATTGCAGTTTGATGATTCTGAGGAAGAGGATCGGGGCATGGAAGCTGGGGTCCCCTGGGGTGACGCTGTGCTGGGAGAGGAGATGCAAGTGTGCACCTGAGGTGCTCCAACCCATGAATGCTCAGGCCACGGCTCCAGGCTGGAGCCAGTCACAAGTAAAACCTAATGACAGCACACCAGCGCTGCTCCTGTGCTGCTCTACTTGCTAAGACAGACATAGCCTTTACCCTCTGTGACTGTGTCACAGTCAAAACACTCTAATGTCAATTGTTTCCCAAGATCAGAAGTGATTAAGTTAATCTATTTTTCAGAAGGAGCGAGCAAAGGAACTCTCTTGGTCATGATATGATTATCGGGAAGGTCAGAGTGTTTAGTCTCTGTCCTGTGACTTTCTAGGATGTGACGTTGCCTTTCTGCTGAGAACCAACTCATTCCTGATCTCTCAAGTTTTCCTATTTAATAACCCTGCCCTGAGCCAAGGCTGTGCTAATTTTTCGCTCATGGCCAAGGATTAATGTGGGGGAAATATAAAGCAGTGAGGTTACACGACAGTCCTGGGCTTGGTTGTCAGAAGCCACCATAACCCTTCACTCTCCCCTGCCACAGATATGATTTCCAAGGTAAGCCATGAGCTTCCAGGAGATCTGAAGCCTCAGTAGTAACCAAAAAGATCTGCAGTTCCTATGTATTGTGCTGCAGATCCTGTAATTACTTTATTTAGATCGGTTTTGTTGAATTGTACTTTCGTTCCTCCTTAGTTTTAATTATCCTTTCCATCTTCCCTTGCCTCCTTCTTGTAGAGGGAACTCAGGGAGGACTTCCAACCAGGAGGGCCAAGGTCTTACCGGCATTGTCCTCACCTCATTTACTGGCATGTCCTTGGCGGGAACCATGCTGCAGGTCACTTTGGATGTCAAATAGGGGGTGGGTGGTGCAGCCTGGGTGAACAGTGTGCTCTCTGCCACCGGAGGTACTTTCTTTACAAGTACACTTGCAGTGATGTCCTAGCTATCCGGCATTATTTAAGATCCTAAAGCACTTTTCACATTACTGGGACCATTAGCTCCACTTATTTTAGCAAAACCCTCTCCAAGACGATCATACATTTCCTTCCCCAAACTTAAAATTTCCCTTGATTTTATGTGGATAAACTGTTGTTTGAGTTGCTGAATATTGTTGGAGGCTGACCCTTCCAATCCACACCAATAATGGGCAAACTGAATCCCATCTTATACGTAATTTCTCAATCAGAGAACAAAGTGCTTTGGCAATCTGGATCAAAGGCACTATGTAAAGTCATGATTATTGTTGTTATAGTGAAATGAGCTCCTGGAAAAATCATGTTGACTTGTCCTTTGTAGGTTGCCTGCACCATGGAGCCTTTGATGTCTAATGGCCTGGCACCGTATCTTGTGTAGGTATAGCCTATAAACAGGCATTTATAATGAATAAGTAAACTATTATTTATTATTTTTAGGACCTCAGAACACAATTCTATATACATGATGCAATGCATATACAGGTCCAAAAGCTGTTAGAAATAAACTAATAGATGGGGCCTTTCGTTTGATCCAGCATGGCCATTCTTTACATACACTCCATCCCATTTTAGATGGATGTTCAGTCAGCAAGATGAGGTGTTAGTTCTGACTCTACGTCTTCAAATTTTATGTTGTTGGCAAGTCAAAGTGAACAAAAAGGATATTCTGTGTGAGGATATTCTGTGTGAACTCCACAAAAGGGCTAGGATTGATGGGGGAGGAAGAGTCAGGGCTCCTTGAAATTCAGCTAGCTCTCGACATTATTCTTCCAGGCCGGAGGAAATCTCATGTATGCTGTGAAATTCCCTTACCTATATTCCTGAATCCTCCTCCATCTCTAAAAGACTTGGGAAAAGACAATTTAAAAATGGCTTGCCGTTTGCAGTCACTGCTTTGTGCCAAGTCCCCACAATGGTGCTTCTGCCCCGCTGAAGCAGCCACCGCCGGTTAGGGGGCCGTGGTGACCTGCCACCAAAAGCCACGCTGTGGGTGGCTGGCTGTGGCTTCTAGAGGGGCAGAGGCGAAAACCTCCAAAACCTGCTTCACCTCCTGGGTTAGCCAGGCTCCCACCTTGCGACTGTCACAGCGTGCCATGTCCCTGCGTTTCTCCGCGTTGTTTTCCTGAACCTCTGTGCTCCCCAAACTCCTCTGACAGGGATGAGCGTACTCCCATGGCAACTGAAACACAGAAGTTTGTTCCTCTGACTGTCCCCAGCCTGTGTCTGTGAGAGCACCTCTGGCACTGGCACAGGTAGCGGCTCGGGGAGGGAACACTTTTGGTGCTGAGTTTCTTAGCAGGCAGCAGAATGTGTAGTCCTAATGAGGAATCTCTCGTTAACTCTCTGTCTTCTCCAGGCTGTAAAATAGATGGGAGGATGGGAGGGAGGTTTCTACCTCTTCCCCTGTACGTGGGCCAGGGTGGCACAGGTGCTGCATGTGGGACACAGAAGTTGAGGACAGTCTCGTGCTTGCCAGCAACGCCGGAGCACCGACGGAAAACACGACACGAAGGAGAAAGCCAGCACCAGCATGGGGTGCCAGGAGGGAAAGCAGGTGCCCCTGCGGGGTGGGCTCCTTAGCCCGGGGTAATGGGGTAGGTTGGATCTCGCATCTTGTTTGTTTGCTTGCAGCATTGGAGGCCGTGGAAGGGGAAGTCCTCCTGTGATCCTGGAAGCCTCTGAAGACCTTCCATCACCAAGGCTTCGCTAGGAGGTCGATATGCCCCCAAGGGACTAAAGTCCAGGTTTGGGGCATGGCTGGAGCAGCCCCGACCTGCCCCACTCCAGGACCTGCTGCCACCGTGTGTATGCCCAGCAGGAGAGGGGAAGTTAGCAGGGAAACATCGTGAAACTTCTGAAGGTGCTAATTAAGCAACTTTAAGTTATAAACATTTTTAATTGGACTCATTTTTGGTGTCACATACTATCTCTTGATGAGACGAGTCCTAAAATTAAAGCTGTTTTAATCTCTCTCTCTCCTGCTCCTCCTCTCTCCCCTGCTTGTCTTTCTGGTTACAAAGTAGAAAAGAAATCACTGAGACTTCTTGGGCTTTGCTGAACACTGCTATTTTTAAGGTGTTATATTTGATTTACTTTAAATCTGACCAAAAACTCCACCTTGGGACCAGACCTCCTTTATCAATGTTGTAGCTAACCTTCTGCTTTTGCATGTAGATTTTTAAGGAAGGAAGACAAGAATTGAACTTGCAAGAGATGCTAGCTCACCACCTTAATGATGATAGCACCATCCTTTAATGTAACCTTTGTCCAGGGATATTGCAGCATATCACTGTCTCCCTGTGATAAATGCTACATCATCATCTCTTTTTCTTTTTTTTTTTAATAAATGTTTCTTAAATTACAGAAATGGTTTTGTATTGAATTACGAGATCCAAACACCATCAGGTTTTCCTGTGTGCTCCTTTATCACTGTCACAGGCCAACCAAAACTCTCCAGGCTTTAAGGGAGTCGGGGCTGTGGTCCAGGCTGTGCAGGTCATGCCCCTGGGAATAGCTAAAGACATCAGATTTCAGCCTACCCCTCATGAGCCGATTACTACTTCACACGTGCCTGCCTTCATAGCTATTGTGCAAGACCAATTTTAAACCTAAGGCCTCGAAATTAATGACTCTCTGATGGCACAGCACTACCAGAGCCTTTCTCCAGGGGCTGAGGAGGGGAGGACAGAGATGGAGGGGGATGAAGGTTTCAGGCCCAGTCTCGCCTTTTCCTCCCTTGTCCTGCAAGCGCTCCTTAACACAGCGTTCTGCCCGACGGCAACGCTATTTTGGCCGATGCGTGTGTGTATAGACGTCTCTGCATCTGCTAAGGAGCTGCCAGCTGCGGACGCACAAGTTGAAGTGGGCCTGCACCGGGAGGGTGCTTAAGCGTGCCCATCGGTGGCAGCCGGTGCTGGTCAAGCACTGCACTCTCTGTTGGATGACCCCCCTTTTTGGGAGGAAGGGATAGAGCTCCCTTAGGACTGCCCTGCGCTCAGGCTTCAGCCCTGCAGCTCCGGGGGGAGGCAGCCATCTGGCTGGGGTTTGCTCCTTTTACCTCCCCGCTCCTGGGGTCTGTATGTTAAACTTCAGGGGATTTATAACCTGCCCTGCCAAGAGGAGATGGATACTTTTGGAAGCAGCAAGACGTGGTCCTGGCAGCTTCCTCAATTCAGCGCTGAGGCTGGGTATTTCACAGCTTGCACAACCCTAATTTGCTTTGGGATTTTTGCTTCGGGGGTATGATGCCAAGGGCCGCACTGTAGAGGTTTTATTTCACTTCCAGGAGGTTGCTTGCCATTTTTATATTATCTCACACAGCCATGGAGCACTGCAGGTAATAGAAACTTTTAGTTTTCATTGATTATTCATGGCACAGTTTGCTCTGCTAGGCATCCTCACAGGCCACAGAGCCTGCAGACTCCCAACGCGCGTAAGGGGACACATTTCCTCGCCACAGACAATTTGGCTCGAAAATTTCCTTGAAGCGTTCCAGCGCTGCAGGTAACGAACACTTGAGTGGCTTTGACTTAGGTTCACTCCTCACGAAGCAGTTATGCTACCTCTGGGCCCCCTGGATGCCCCTGGGCAGGGTTTGGTAGCCCCTTTTTGCCAGGACACTGTTCCAAGATACTCTCCCTCCTTACATCCAGCCATGAACTCCATGTGCTAACCCTGATCTCTGCCCTGCAGGGAACTGCCTTGGGTCACCGCCAGCGTGAGCTGGGGCCTAGCAAGGCCTGCAAGGAAGTGTTTAAACTCAGACAGATCCATTTCACTTTAAATTTTGGGGGGAAATCCTGAAAAGCTCTTTATGGAGATTGTATTTTTGCAGCAGCCTGTTTCCTCCTTCCCTCTCCTTCTTTCCTTTCCCCACCTCTTTGTCTGCTAAATAAAACAACCTACATTTTTGACCTGAATTACTTTAAGTGTCCCTGAAGGCATGTGCAGCTCCTAGGACTGTAGGAGGGTTTTCTTGTTTGGTGCGGTTAGCTACCATCATTAGAGATGACAGTCAAGTCTGGATCCCCCCAGTCTGAACGCTATACTTGTATTTTGGTGTACAAACAACAACCCCATGCATTTCTGTAGCACCGGCCGTCAGGGAGAAGGTTGGGCTGCTTTACAAACAGGCAGGCATCAATCCTGCGGGCAAAATATCTCCCCATTTCTGCAGGCGAGACGCAGGGAAGTTAAATAATTGCCAGGATCGCACAGCAAGGACCTGAATCTGTCTGCATCTATATTCACCTAAATCACAACTAACGCCAGTGCTGTTAGCAGAGGAACCAGCAGCAGACCAAAACCAGGACCCCAATCTGAAGGAGGCCCCCCCCACCCCTGCGGCATCCCCCCTCTGCCCCGCGAGTGCCTCTCCCTCTCCCCAGGCAGCCATTGAGCTTCCCCAGGTTCCCCGGAGGGTGTCTGGGGACGCGTGTCCTTGGAGAGGCAGTGGCAGG
>NW_009190913.1:43063-47940 GCF_000690835.1 Fulmarus glacialis | reverse complement strand
TTGGGGACGCGTGTCCTGGGAGCGGCAGCGGCAGGACGGGGTGGGATGTCCTCTCCTCCGCCCTCACCTTTGCTGCCAGAGCTGAGGGGGCGGCTAAACCCCTCTGGGGAGGCTGTGTGTCAGGCCTTAGCAAAGCCCCGCTCAAATCACACGTTCCAAGTAGTAGGTTTTTTGAAAGGACAATGAAGTTGCTCATTCTGACCTGTTTTAACACTCTCTCCTATAACATGCATGGCAGACCTGGCTGAATTAAACCAGCCATACTAATTTCTCTTGTTAGAACAACCCTGTGTAACACAAAAAATGCTTGGCTTTGGAGGATGATATTATAAAGAAGGACACTGTAATTTAGTGGCTCATTTAATGTGAACCAAGAGAAATATGAGGCATGCCAATGCCGCACTGGGGCTCTATTTATATCCTTTTTGGTGTACGGTATGATTTATAATAAGGGATCATTTTTATATAGTATTAGCGCGGTAATGGAGCTTACTGGGTTACCACGTCTGAAGTTAGGAAATATTGTATTAGAAGAAGCTCTGCAAACGCCGTGTGAGAACAGCCCTTTCTTCAGTATTAAATCGTGATTCCAAGCTTCCTGAAATAAATATTAATGCACTCTATTTACCTAGGAATCTGGGCTTTTATTAATGCAGCAGGAGGATATCCACCTCTGAGCTCAGAAGCCATTGCGTGCAGCCTCACAGAGTTCATTTTGCGACTCCCAGCCCCGCTGCTCAGCACCCTCTGGCACTGGAAGCATCCTCCTCCGTGGGGAGCCCAGGAAGAGGGTGAGAGGCAGAGAAAGCAGAAGAGCCATGTTTTGCTGGGGAGCATGGTATCACAGCTTACGGGAAGCATTTCCTTCCTCTGTCCCCCAGTGCATGAAGCTCTGCGGCCCCCACACCTCTCCCCTACCCTGGGGCTGCCAGAGCGGGGGAGGACGGACCGGGATTTACCCCCTCAGAGTTTTTCTGAAGGCCACACAGCGAGTAAGCGGTGGAGCCAGGATGAGAATGGACCTCCCCTGCTGGCACCTCGCCCTCTGCATGATTCAGAGCTTGTTTCTGAAGCGAGAGGACTGGGTATAGTTTCATTTGTCTATCTAGAAAGCAGTGCATTCTGCTTCCCATTTAAAGCTCGGGAGCCTCATGATGATTCATAGCGCATGCAAGAAGGCACCTGTACGCTGATTTTAGTACCAGGCAGCGTAATGCCTGCCAGTGATCAGTTCTGCCATGCGGGTGGGTAAAGGAATTAAATTGGGTTTAGAAACGAGGGGGGAAAAAATCAGCTAGAGGATGCCAGGGAGAAGGAGAGCTTGCACAGGCGCGGTGACGCCTTTGCAAATGTCACATCCACTGAAGCTGAAGTGCAAGATGGTGAGATGCGGAGGGTTTTCTTTAAAGCAGCTGGCTGTGCAGGGCACTGCAAGCTCGCTGCAGGGAGCTGGTGTTGCTCACCCTTTGAGGAAAGATGCTCGGCCCTTCTCTTCCTCCCCGGGGCTGCCATGCCCCAGTACCAGAACGCCTCCGACCGGCTTCCCGTCTGGGGCTTGGCTTTTGGGGTACAAGGCAACAGTCTGATGCTTTTCAATGCTGATGGGGCTGATGGCTACCCCAGCCGTCCTGGGCCAACCTGCAGGAATGGTAGCTGTGAAGAGACCACCTTTGGTGCCATCCATAGCATCACAGGCAGCCGGCAGCCTGCGCAAGCACGTGCCCCCAGCCCTAGCTCCCTCCTGGTCCATGCTGAGACAGATGTCACCCCGCAGCCCCCGGCACGTGCTGCCTTGCCGGAGGGGAGTCCCCCTGCTCCCCACTCTCCCGGCCCCGCGGGGACACGGCCACTGTTGCCAGCCGGGAAGGTGACATGCAGGAGCTGACAAAGCCAGAGCTGACTCTGCTTACCGCTGCGCCAACCTCACGGAAATTCCCCAGCCACTTTGAATAAAAATGAATTAGGTAGCCTGGCAGTAACACAGACCATATTTTATTAACTTGGCCAGAACCAAGTAATGTTAATCCCCCTCCCTGAAATTTCTTTTTTACAGCCAGGCTCTAATATATGAAAATGTGCTGGCAAAGTTTTTGGTAGGTTATAACCCTCCAGTTAGTAACAACCACGCAGTGTGGGGTTATCGCTTGGATAGGGGCTGAGCCGCAGCGTGGAGCCCCACACAACCCACCCGAGCTCCGAGGCCGTGGGCATTGGCTTCGCCCGCCGCTTGCTGTGTCACCTGGGGTGAGGGGTGCCCGGATGCCTGACGGGCCCGGGCAGTCACTGGGCGAGGGCAGGGACCGGCTCTGGCCCTCTGCAGAGGTGCCCCTCTCCCTCCCTCCCCCCAGGTAGGAGAACAACTTTTATCAGCTCCGCAAATGCTGAGCCTCAGTTTCTCTACAAAGTTGGGGGGCGAATCCGCTCGGACCGCTAGATATGATGCCTCGACGCCCGCCCTTGATTTAGACATTGAGGTGCACCCCAGGGAGGAGTCTGGCACCTAAAGAAAGGCAAAAATCACCTTCTGCACAGGTTACCATCCCTGGGCCACCCACTAAACGTGGTGGAGGCCAAGAAGGTGCTGCGGGACTCTGCCCACCGGTGGCCCAAAGCTCCTGCCGCTGGCCCCGTGGGGGCTGCCGGGGGACCAGCGCTCCCCGGGAGGTCTCCAGCCGGGACCCCGGGGGGCTTCTCCCCGAGTTTCATAGGCGCTGCCTTTGAGCTTAGCACCGGAGAGGGGGTCACCTTTGCGAGTCCTCAAAGAGGCCGTGGGACAAATTAGCACCTTCCCCACCCTCTGCATTCTCATGCCCCACATAAGCCCTAGCAAGAAATAAAACTGCCCTGCCTTCCTTGTTTATTAGCAATAATAATCCTAATAATACTTCACACATCAGCAAGAGCTTCCATCTGAGGAAATGAAAGCACTTTGCAAACATTAATGATTTAAGACGCTTAGCCCATCTCTGAGATACGTAAGGAAAACCATCCTCTTTTTTTACAAATGGGAAGCTGAAGCAAACTGTAGGTAAGTGACTCATGGCCACGCAGGAAGGCAGCAGCAAGGCAGGGCGAGAGTCCAGTCTCCTTCACTACCGCCTGCGACCGCGGGTCCCCTTTGCTGTTTTTCAGCCAATTTCTTCTCCGTGCCCGCGATGCTCCAGTGGAGCCATCAGAGGAACCGCTGCAGGCTCCCGGCAGCCAAACCCAACTTGCTCACTGCACCGTCTGGGGGCATTTTGCCTTCCCAGCGCCCACTTGCTCGAGGCAGGCTGGGCCTTGGGTGACTGCAGCTGCTCACTACTGCTCATGGGGTGCAGGACCAGGTTTGCTCCAGCAGTTCCTGCGTTTTGGGGATGCCCTTGGGATGTGGTGGTCCGTAAATGACCGGGGACGGGGGGGAGCCGGACGGGGGTTTGAAGAGAAGTGCGTCCCGGGGACAGGTCGGGTGTGGCATCCCATCCCGGGCAGCCTTATCTGTCCTTTCGCTGCAACCTCGCTTGCAAACATGCCGCGTCTGTATCGGCTGCTGGGCTGGCTGCGAACACGGCTGCCATCGCCCAGCGGCTGTCCCGTTGCCTGCAGGGTGGGTGTGGGGAGAAGAAACCCATTTATAAATAGTCGGATGAACTCCAGCTCACTAAGCAGCGAACTTTTTGTATGTAGCTGCTTTGTAAAATGAAACTAGCCCGTGCCTCTCTTGGTGGAAAAAGAAAGCAAGCGGGGACCACACCTCTTCTATTATGTGCGTAGATCTGCCCATCGGGGTCTGGCAGCACTTGCCTAGTTAAATGAAATACTCGTTATAAACATGGGACTACCGGGTGGTTGGTTGTTAACTGTTTAGGGCACAACTTGAAATAATATGATTTGGCCTGGAGCACGGGCTGACATGGGGTTTTCCGCCTTGAGATGCGACCAGGTCTGGGTTACCTGCTTCCCTCCGCTATGCGGAGCTTATAAATAACTCCATTCTCATCCTCAGAACAGCTTCTTTTTTTTTTAACATGGGAAGAGAAAAAAAAAAGGCAGGCAGGCAAGCAATAGTGAAAGTGCCACCATGTTGTTCTATTTTAAATCCCGCTTGCCTGCAATTTCGCATGCAGGCAGGGGAGGAGGCCACTGGGTCAGCCCACCACCGCCTGCCCGGCCTCTGCGGCGTGCGTGTGCCTGTGTGCACTTATTGTTTTATCCTCACGTCACCTTTCAGCCTGTGCCGCTCGCCCTCCCTCCGTCCCCAAAATCTTTGATTAATAGGTTTGCTTGCTTTTTATATCCACACATGTGGCGCATCTGGAGCAAGGCGTGCCTCCGCTTTCTTGTTGTTGTTTTTTTATCTCCCTCTCTATCTATATGTGCACATTTTTTTTTTTTTTACTTCACTTGCGACTGCCATGGCAACTGTTACATGTTTGGCAAAAAGCTTACGGAGAAGAAAAGGGGCTCAGAGCGCTCAGCTGGCAGATGTCCAGTGTAATCAGGCCGCAGCGCCGAAATGAGGCCTTGGGCCGGCTGCCGAGCTAGGGAGAACAAAGATGTCAGTTCCCCGTGTTGGCGGCGGCGCTTGTTTGGCACCCTTATATGGTTTCCCAGAACTCCTCGCCTTGGCGGCTTTCCATTCCCTTTAGGGCAGCAAACAGGATTAGCACACACAGACTTGTTTTTCTCTTTTCTCCTCCAACTGTTCCAATGACATCATCCCTGCTGCATTCAGCTGCCAGCAGGGTGACTTTGGGGGTGGTTTTTTTTTTTCTCTTAAAAAAACCACCACACCAGCAAGCACGATGGTTTAGGTAACGCTTGCACACCTTTCTTGTTAAATTAAAGCCCCCGAAGTGCAGGGAGCTCGGGCGAACCAAGCCAGACACGCTGCTTTT
>NW_009190913.1:36546-43011 GCF_000690835.1 Fulmarus glacialis | reverse complement strand
GGCGCCGGGGCGAACCAAGCCAGCCCGCCTCCTTTTTTTTTTTTTTTTTCTTCTCATAATTGAATTCCTGCAAGATAAAAATCTCCTTTTCCTCAGTAGGCTGTAATCAGCGCTCGCAGAGCTGTGGTTTCCAACTGCCCTTGTCATGTGCTTCCTTATGAAACTCCACGGAGAAATCGCCTTGGCGCGGGTGCCGATTTAAAGGGCCTGGGAGCGGGGAGCAGCCCCCGCCAGCCCCCCGAAATGACGGGGCTGGGACCACCTTCCAGCGTTGCATTGTCCCACTTTAAAAATGTAAAGTAGTAGGTAAAAACTACAATGTGCTGGTGAAACGTTTTAAATCTCTGTGACCTCATGGGAACGCACACAAATGCAACATTGTCGCCCTTGTCGTTTGAAAAAATGCAGGTGAAAGTTGGCAAAAGGGAAATCTGTATTTATGAACAGTCTCTGGATTCTCACACGAAGGACCAGGGGGAGGGGGGATGTGTGATTGAAACGATGCAAATTGCTCATTGTTAAACTTGGAAGAGCTTTGTTTAGGAGGGTTTTTAGTTGCTGCTGGCCGTGGAGGGCGGGGAGAAAGATCTGCAGGAGAAACTGCTGAATTTTCTGCCTTTCCCCTCAAAGCCCAGATCAGTTTTCTGCTTCTGGACATCTTCTCCCCTGGGCATTTTCCTCTCTCCACCTGGTCTCTTTGCCAGCCAAATAACAGAGTCACGCCCCGTTCCCAAGGGAGCCCCGTGGGGTACCAGCACCCGAGCATCGCCCCCCGCCAGGAGGTGGGCAGCCCTTGGCGGGGAGGCCGGGGCCAGCCGGGGCAGCAGGGCTGCTTCCCTCTCCCCACGCCTGCTTCCCTCACGGCAGCGCTCCTGTTTTCCTTGGCGCGGGCCGCAGGATGTGATGCTCGCTTCCTCCTGTCGCTGCAGAGCCGGGGAAGGGGCCCAAAGAGGATGGTGGGCTTTGCATGAAGGGTTGCTCAGTGATGGAAAAGCTCCCTGGCTCGGGGCTGGCCGCAGACCACTGGGTGTTTGTCAGGATGGGAAGAGCTGGCCGGTCCAGTTCCTCATTGGGTCGCTCAGTTTTTCCACCGCACAGGCAGACAGACGAAGGGACGGATGGACGGACAGACGTAGACGACAAAGCGGGGTTGCTAGGAAAGCTTTATGTAAGCGGCACTCGGCCGGCGGCTGACAGTGCAGCAAGTGTTCAGCTCCCAGAGCTCCACATCAAATCTGGCAGCACATCAAAACCTCTGTTTCATAACCCACTAGAAACAGGATTTTCTAACAGTGCCGAGAGGACTCGCCTTGTTGTGCGGGGACCTGGGATTTTACCAGTTGTTAATGGTTAACTAGGCAATGGCCTAAAAAACGCAGTAGCGCCCTTCCCCATGATGAGGTGCATGATTTTACCAGGTGCCGTGCCTGCCGGCAGCCATGCCACCCTGGTCCACCTGCTAATAACGTAACTGGGGAATTAATTAGCAATTAACAGCAACCAAATAATTACAGAATCAGCCGTCAGGAGAGAGGCCGTGATGCTATGAGTGGCTTTCCCAGGTTGGGGACTGCCCTCTACCAGGAAGGGGGTTTGTGAGTGTGCCCTGGGGAGAGAGTGGGGCTGGAGGGGGGGCACAGATTTCCAGAGGCACTGAGATTTCACAGGAAGAAGAGGGCACCAAGAAACAGAATTGGTGTACCCTGACCCCGATGGCTTCACCCCCCTGCAGTGGCAACCCTTACCTGCTCACCCCAGCTGACGCACCGTGAGGCTGCAGCCCAGGGAGGAAGGCAAGCATCAGCCATGCCATGAGCTTTATAATGCACGTCAGGCATAGCTCGGGGAGCACTTTGCAGAGCAGAGCAGCGGCTTTGGTCAAGCCTAGCTGTGGGCGAGGGGCTTGCTGCAGTGCTGAAGGTCAGAGAAACCAGTGTGCTGCTCCCACACCCTGCCTGCTTGCAGGGCTGCCCTTCTGCAAGAGGGAGGCAAGAGCCGCTCACCTCTGCTCCTGGGCACCAAGGGGGATGGCAGCATGCTCCCACCCGGACTCTGCCCATCCTGGCTCCATGCTGAGATGTGCTGATGGCACAGGAAAGGCACTTACATTTTTTTCCAGACATTGAAAAAAGAGTGAGTGCATTAGATGATAGATAGATTCATGGAGATGGAAAAGGCCCAGGTATTCATCTTACTCATCGCTCTCTCCTTGCTGATGAAGAGTTATCCCCTCTTGGACATGATTCAGTATTTTGTCCAGCTTCGCTTCCAGCGATTCAAGTGATGGGGCTTCCTTTGGGAAACTCCGTCACTGCCTAATGCACTTTGCTGTTAGGAAGTGCATCTTGCCCTGCATTTGGCTTCAACAGTTCATCTCTAGGCTCTAGGCTTGCTTCCCAATGTGCCAGCTGCTTGTGGGCTCCTGTCTCCTCCAGGCGAACTAGATGTCTTGAGCTCTTTTCACTTTCTCCATCGGTCAGTCTTAATCCTTTAATCATTCACTGCTTTTCTCCTCTCTGCTGCCGTCTGCCCCATATCGGCTTGGATCTGCCAGCCATGGCCAAAGTATCTCTGGGTGGAGAGAGACTCCCTGGTGTGGGGCTGAGGCTCCGTGGGCTGCGGCAGCGGTGACTCCCTGACAGCTCTGTGCTTCTCCAGCTCTGGGCCAGTGAGCGTGAGCTCAGCGGCTGGCACGGGAGAGCATAGCTGGAGGGATACTCTATTTTACACCGACTACTAATGGCCCGGAGGGGTTGCTCTGGCCAAGTAGGACTGCTGAAGCATAGAAACACCCTGGCCACACAGAGCCTTTCCTTGGCCATGCTCCCTGCAGAGGAGCAGGCAAGAGGTTTGGGTGGAGGAACTTCTCGGTGCAACTCTGAAAGGGCGAACTGCCAGGCCAGTGCAAGCAGGGTGGTCTCGGTCCTGTCCCCTCGAGCATCACCAGTGCGGTTGCAGTGTGCCCCATACCTGGGTGCCTGAGCTGGATGGAGCAAATACTCCCTGCGCAGTCAAAATAACTGGATTGGCCCAGGTTACATCCCTGAGGGCACCTCACGTAAAGCAGTCTCCTTCCCTCCATCATCTTCACAAAAATGATGTGAGCACCCCTTGTCCTGCATGGAAGTTACTGTCTGCAGCTGATTCTCATGCGTGCGTCCTCCTCTGTTTGGAGGTGCAGGGGTGTCCCTGTTCCTCACCCGCCAGTTTGAATTGCCCCCAGAGGAATATATTTCTGTGGTCATATTCCGAGTCCCTTCTTGTCCCCTCACCTCATTTCCATTCTCGCGTGTCCCTGTACTTGCAGCTCCTTGGTATGGAGCCGATGGGCCATGAGCACCTCCGCCCCGTGCTCCCACCCACGGCAGGGGGGGTCCCAGCCCCTGGTCCCCCACCGGCTTGTCCCCTCGCACGCCGCGTCCCCTCTGCCTCCAGGCATTCGTCACAGCGCTCAGCACAGCTCGGCCTAGGTCAGATGCCTGCATTCCTCCTCGCCGTGGGACCCAGCGCTCTCCCTCTCTTTTTGTTTCCTTTTGTTTATGGTACTCGATCCAGCTTTCAGGCCATGCGCAAATGCTCTGCTCCCGGCCAACTTGAATTCTTTTCAAGGAAGATTGCACAAGAGTTCAGGGCTGGTGCTCAGAGCCAGGCCTGCTGGGCTGGCTGTTTTGTCCTCTCGGGCCCCGGTCCTGCCGGAGGACCTGCTGGCACGAACCCCCGCCAAAGCGGAGTCAGCAGGATGCCGCACGGGCTGCCCGGCTGGGAGGAGCCAGAGCAGCAAAGTCCAACGGAGGTCAGGGACAGGCTTTGCAAATTTAGTTAAAAAAAAAAAAGAAAAAAAAAAGAGAGCAATAGAAGTTTGTCTGGGAGGCTTTGCTCTCTGTGAAAGCCATGCAGATTGATGGTAACCCCAGCTACCTCCAGGTATAAATAGCTTTTCTTCCAGTCTCACACTGGGGCTAGGCAGTAAAAGCTCTGCTGCTGCTGCTGGCCGTGGCGGAGGAGCCAGGCTCCGAGCAGCGAGGGAGGGGTTGGCAGCCTCGTGCCTTATGCAAGCCGAGATAGCTCCCCCAAAGTCAAAGGGGAAGAGCCGGAGGGGTCCTGATGGCTTACGCAGCTGCGGATGTGTCCAGGAGGCTGAACCACCCTCCCTCGGTGGCAGGGCTGAGACATCCCGCAGAAGCAGCTCGTCAGGTTGCAGCTCACAGTCTGGCTGGCCTTTGGCGAGAGAAAGCAGTTACTACCTCTCATCTCTCAAGCACAGCTTGTATTTCAAGTGACGTGAAAACCTTGCTTCCCATTCACGGGTTTAAAAATACTGCAGGCGAGTAAAAAACCCCATATATTCTTTTTTTTAATGGTTCCTAACTTTTTTTGAAGGCAGGTTTGTTATGTTTGGTTGGTCTGTCTTTTTGGTGACCTTGTCAACAAAGCTATCAGCAAAAAGCTGATAGGGGAATACTTGGAAAAATCAAACCTATCTGCACGAGCAGGATGTGGTAGGGTGGACCCTGGGAGAGTTAGCTGACCTGCTGAGCCTCTGTCAATTATTTTTGAAAAATCACAGGGAATGCGAAGCTTCGGGGCGCAGGAGGTTCCTCAGCAGCCTGTGGCTGAGATGTTGAAGTGCCTCCTGACACCCATTGCCATCACAACTAAGAAATTTTTGTTTGCTTTCCTGACACAGGAGCCTCCCCGCTTTGAAGACATTTGGAGTGACTTAAAATCCCTTGGGAAAGCCCTGTCTTTCTCAGTGGTGGGATTCATCTCAGCTGGCTGTGGGAGTTTGAATGTCACACAGCCATCCATCCAAGCTAATCATCCTTGCTCCTCTCATAGGGCATGAGGAGGAACAGGCATCTCACAAAGCACGACTCGTTTATACGTTCAGTGGGACAAATCTCTTGCTGGAAGTGTCCACCTCTTCCACAGAGCGTAGTTGGAGCCTGGGAGGTTTGGTTAGCCGTAGCTGCCTACCTTAGAGAAGATGAGCACTAGATGGTATGACCCCCCTAGAGAACGGACTCATTTTTGGTCCTTTGGAGCCCCAGAGGAGGTGGATATACAATGACATACAAATTCTTCCTCTGGTTCCCAGGTTCTAGTGTGGCTTCTTAGCTGTTGGCGATCTCATTAAAAACCCGATGAATGCAATGATGCGGCCCCTGAATTATTCTCACTTCCACCAATTTCATTTGAGTACATGGTAATATTCTTCCCATACTTTCCAGTTTAACGTAATGTTGATAAATGATATGACAACGATAAATTTTCATTTTATTTAAAGCTGTTTATCATCCATATCTATTATGGAAAGTCATCAATTATGCAAAAAGCGTGAATGTTTAAAGAGCCTCTAAAGTGTCTCTCTTTATGGATTGCATGTTGTGTCTTCTTTACTCCTTGCTTGTGCACACACTGGAGAGGTTCCTCCATTAAGTATCATTTTTGCACAAAGAGCCTGAAAAATGGAACTTGACAGGGGGATCTTAGACAAGCTGGAGGCTTGTTGCAAAATGTGGCTGAGCCATAAAAATTTCACTTCGTGGGAGAATCCCTCAACCCTTGAAGCTGGGTCTAAATCAGAGGACCAGTAAAGGAGATGGGTGCAGTGTGCCTGGGGTCAAAAAGCCACGCTCTACTGCTCGCCTGAAGTCACCTTCCATAGCTTACCTAGTGCCTCTCAGTGAAGGGGAAATAAATGGGTCCTTCATGAGCTCTCATTAGCAGACGGGTCCACGCTGCTCACAGCCTGGTGATTTCTGCAGTCTATGGCCACTCATAAAAGCCACAGGAGCTGCATCCCAACAACTGGGGCGGGTGCGGACCACGCTGCAGAGACTCGTGGCTTGCGGAGGGCTGCTCCTGCTCTGGAGCGAGGGAACAAGATGCTTGAAATGGCTGAGATGTGGTAAGTCAGGCAGCTATTGCTCGTCTCTGAGCTTGCACAGCAACCTCTTTGCTACGGAGGCCCAGATCCTGCTCACAGGGCAGTACCTTTGGAGCCACCTTGCATTAACACCAGTGTCATTGGCAGCTTGTTTTGGCATGTGCGTTAAATCACAGTAATGGGGAGATTTCACAGCAAGGAACGCAGGTCAGGGAGCGAGCACCAGAGACCCTTTAAAGAAGTCAGAGACGTTGGCATCTTGGATCGCTTCTTTCTTTCCTTTCAAGATGCTGGGGGGACAAAAAGAGTTAAAGTAAGGAAATTAGATCACAAAAAGCAAATTAACTAAACCGGCACCATCCTGGCCCGACGCTGATCTCGCGCATGATGTGCCAGTAAATCCCGAGTAAGCCGGGTGTCCCGCACATCTGGGTGTTTCTGGGGCGGCTCTGTCTATTCAGGCCTGCCGGGGCGTCGGAGGGGGCCCGCAGCTGCCACGGCTCTCCAGCAGCGTGCGACAGGAAAGGGAGAGCTTTCTCACACGTCCGATACAAGAGGTCGATTGTGGGGATTGC
>NW_009190913.1:19219-36515 GCF_000690835.1 Fulmarus glacialis | reverse complement strand
CCTGCGCCGCCGGTGCCGGGGCTGCTGGCTCCTTCGGCACGGGCACCCACCGGGAGACCTTCTGCTCTTGCATTACAACGCCTATAGGGTTGGTAAGGGTCCTGTAGCTGCTGAAGACTTGGGTACTTAAACATCTCTCCGAAGTAATTAGTTGTGTTTTTAAATTACTTACAATTTATGTAGTGCTGTAAGGGATGTGTTGGGTTGTGACAAAGAAGGGAGCGTGAAGTCCGCGGAGTGGGAAGCGTGGTGCTATCTGCTATTTTTAAGCATGCCACGCAAGGTCACCTCCATGCTCTCCCCGCACCCAGCGCCTGTGTCTCCTGCCTGCCCGCCCTTCACGGCACTTGGTGTTCTTTGCCATGAAATCTTTCATTTTCTTTCACTCTTCCTTTCCCCTTGTAGCCATCAGGAGATGTCCTTGACAGCACCACACGCCTTTAAGCCAAGTAAGCAATAACACAAGAGAGGATTTGCAGCCATCGTGCCTTTTATTGAGTGCATTAAAGGCCTGGGATCAAAGGCTGGCTACTTCCAGCGCTAGAAGAGTTGCAGTGGCACATTAGTAGGATTTTTTTTTCCCTACCAGTTCAAACAGCTATGCAAATTTTCCATTCAGCTTCTATTTTTTCCCTCGACCCACGGGATGAGGAAGGATGTCCTCTGAATCCTGGCTTCTCCCATGTCAGACACTGCTGCTCATTGCTCTTGTCCTGATCCGACCTGGCTGTCACGAAGCTCTGTACCCGGTGCTCTGACTGTTGGGCTGGTCCAGAACATCACTGCTCTGCCATACCTTTTGCATTACCTCCATGGGCAAATCCAGTTTCTCTCGTGCCACAGAGAGAAATGCTATTCTGTCCCAGTAGCTCTCTCCCATACACGATGACGAAGGGAGAGAGGCCCCCCTGGGAGACTCCCTATGGCCCTCAGCATCCCGGTACCTATCTGTGCACGTCAGCATCTCCGTATTTTACCTCCTCTGCTGGACGTACTCTCCAGCGCATCCTGGGATCACGCTTGTCTTTCCGTAGCTGCATCCCATTGGTGCCCAAAATCATTAACTACCAGCATGCCCTTTTCCCCTTCAGCCAGTTCCGGACGAGTTCCCAGTTCACAGCGTCAGTTCTTGCTGTTAATCCATAAACTATAACCTTTACATCGGGTACTGTTCAACGTAATTAGATTTCTATTACATGATGTTCTTTCCTGCGGTTAAACAAGACTTGCTTTACTTAAACAGCCAGCCCCAGGTGAGGTTTAATTGTAACCTTGGCGTAAAAGCTCTGTGCTTGCACGCCGCTCTCTCGAAGCCTCCGGTCCACCACACCATCGCCTGTACTTATCTTGACACGACACGTTAGCAATCATCCGTATCTCTCTGGCAGCGAGACCCAGCCTTGTCCTGCAGGACATCAGCCCTCTCCCAAGGACCTTTCCATGAAAAGAAGAATAAAACCAGGATGGCTCCAAGTCAGGTCACCCTGACTGCAGTGTAAACATGCTACCTGCTCTGGTGCAAGCTGGAGTTGAAAACAAAGGCACAATAGACCAAACAAGGTCAATACACACAATTTGATCCAATTATACATCTAAAACCAGGGCTCTTTGTGCAACGATTTTTATTTTGTGCTGAGAAGGAGGGAAAGCAGCCTTACACATAATGGAGCGGTGCTGGGTACTGAAACGCGTCTCCCCTCACATAAAGCAGCAGTAATGCCTCCTAAATCCACCTGTAACTCAGCTCAGTGTTCATTTACCCCCACTCTTGCTGCTGCCATTCCCTGCAGTTAAAAAATGTTGGTATGCAGGAAAAGTTTCCTCCGGCAGCACGAAAGCTGCGGCCACCACCCCCCCCCGAGCCCAGTGGCTGCTTTGATGCCACAAGAGCATGACAGTAAGAGAAATGCCTTGGGAAGTGAATCAATAGCGACAGGCCGGCCAGCTGCAGGGTGAGGACGGGGTAAATTGCTGGAAGAAACTTTCCCAGCCACCGGAGGAGTTGGGAGAACAATGCGGAGAAGAGGATGTGAGGCACTTCCCGCCGCTGGCCAGCCCCGCGCCAAGGAGCGTCGCAGCCTCCAGCGCTATCTTTGTACCCCGTCATCGTCTGGAGGCGGCTTTTGCCGTTTGCTGTGGGTTTCTGTACTCGTCAGGAGATCGTCGTTTCTTTTAGCTCTCTCTCAGAGATCTAGTCCTGTGTCGACATCTACCCAGCCCGTCCAAGGCAGGTCTCTGGGCCAGACTGAGGGTATGCTGGTTCCTCTCTAGGACCCGGCTGATAGAGCAGTGCCGATGCTTTTGTTCTTTTCCCATCCCTCCTCCCATCCCTGAGAGATGGAGATAGTGGATTTCTTGTTTGTTCTGTTTTCCCATAACCTCTGTCCATTACCAGCCACTCGAATCTCTCTGTCTAGATCCTGCAGAGCTGCTTCTCTTTATAATATTCAAGTGCCTTTTGCAAGTGAAAAAAACCCCCAAACAACCCAGCCCTGTGATTTTCCTCCCTGCTATCAGGAAACAGGTTTGTTTGTTTTTTAATGAATGCAAAAGAATGCAGATAGCGGTGAGGAAAAGCTTGGGCAATGAGTTCGGCACTTCTTTATTTAGGCTCCTCCATGTATATCAGCTGAGCCCAGCAGGCGGCAAAGCAAGAGCTGGATGTTATTTCAGGAAAAGCCTGGTCTTTCATGCTTGAGACAGAGTAGCGTCCCTGGAGGGGAACTCTCGGCTCCTGTCGTGCATGGGTGATTTGGGCGGAAAAAGGACAAGGAATTCCAGCAATGCTGCTTTTCTTCTCTGTCTTCCAGGCTTTGCATAGCAGGTGTCCCCAGGGCTGCCCACGGCCACCGAGACAAGTCGGAGGGGGTTCACACCTGCAGCTCTGCCTGGCCTGGTATTTCCCACCGCTCCGGTGCCAGGCACTTATGGCTGCACAGGGCCGGAGACAGAACAGGCACGTCCATGTCATGATGTGGGAGATGGACGGCGCGTGGCGGTGCTGGGGACTCTGCCACTTACGCCACGTGGGCAGGGCAGCCGTGCTAGGTGGCACGGGCTGAACACTAACAACGGGTTCATTCCAGCTGTGTGCTTGCTGGAAACAACAGACTGAAATCACAGTCATACTGATGTCAACACCAAAAAGGAAAAAAATCCCCAAAGTAATGTGGCAGATTAAGCACAACATTTCTCTTGACTTACTGCTCGGCACTTCATGCTAGTTTTAGGTGTTTCTACCTTACTCAAAGTCAAATTTCAGTCTTGAAGCATCACTTCAGCATGAAAAGTAGAAGTGCATCACATAGAGCAAGCTACTTAGACTTATAATTTTATTCAAACAACATATATATTTTGGCCACGGCTCTTTGCTGAATTCAGCACAGATTCAGGCTTGGTCAGCCCGAAACTGCATTTTTCAGTGCATGAAATATTCATTGCGCTTCTTTACCTGGCTCTAGCCACGATATTTTCTGAACCACGTCTTCGCAATATCTCAGTAGTTAAAGGCACATCTGTTCTTTGGGATCCAAGCAGCTCTGAGATAGGTAACCTCTAGTTCCAAACCCGATATTCCTTTGCCCGTGGTGAGCGTATTTCTTCCTCAGTCACACAGGATTTTTGCTTCTTTCAAAGTATGTCTTTTGTAGCAGATTTTTATGCAGATTTTTATGCAAGAACTTATTACTGGGTTGTTTTCTATTGATGCAGTGAAATCTTTCATGCAATTTGCATCCCATTAACAGCTTCATAAGAGATGATCCTGATTCTAATGGCTCTGCACAATAAGCCAATAAAGCCAAATATGGAAGGGATTACGGAGCGCGTTGCTGTTATACCCACAAAATGGCTCGTACATTCAAAAGAGAGGCATTGACTCCTCTGACACCTAAGGTTAGTCCTAAGAGTTACTACTACTGATATTTTTCAGCAGCGCTTTGACGGTCTTTTATCTCCTGTTGGTTGCCCTCTCCATTTTCTTCTGCTGGCAGCAGAAACCGAAGAGGACCCCCAGCCTGCAGGGACCACTGCCTCGCATGTGGGCATCCTACACAGCCTGCTGGCTGGAAAATGCTGCCGGATTCCAGCATTGCAACAAAACCGGTGCTGTTACATCATTTCTGTAGCACTGGAATAACAACAGAGGCTGCCTTGGGGCAGGGATAGGCGCTAGCCAGTGTCCCTGCCACCGACACCTTCCTGTAGGCATATTTACACCCTACATTTTCCCTGTAGGAAAGGCCAAGTGTCTGTGCTGAGACTTTCAGATCTGCTGCCCGTCTTTGATGCTGCTGGCACGACGTAGGTTGGTGGGCAGGATTACCAGCTGTGGAGGATGAATAACTCTCCCCCCGGTGTCAGAGTTTCAATCCTTAGCCTTGGGTTTTTTTAATTGAGTTTCATAAACGGGGGATTGGAAGTGAAGGGCAGAGGTTAGAAGCTGGCCTTCCGCTGCCAGGGACCCTACAGCTCTGCGGAGGGATGCGAGGGGGTGCCTGCGCGGGGAAACAGCACTGAGCAGTGGGGAGGTTTCTGCTCCCATCCCTCAGGGAGCACGTTTGTATGCTGTTTCTTACCAGGGCTAGAAAACTACTGCCATGATGGATGAGGTGGCAGAGGAACGAGGCTGGTGGGAAGCTGGCTCGGAGGAGAGAGGGAGCATGGTGGAGAGGGAAAAGCGGCAGTCCAGAGCATGGCAGGACCTGCCTACAGCTGACTTTTCCCTCCCTCCACCAGATCCTTCCTTGTCTGCTCCTGCTTCATCTGGGAACAGCAGTCACGGGTCAGCTCAGCCATCTGGCTCCCTTGTGCCCTCTCTTTTCCTGCAGGACGCAGCCTGAAGTTCTCATACAAATTCAAGTAATTGTCCAGGCTCCTGGGAAATACATGAAAGGGCACTCTCTTGAACTGTGGCAATGCCCAGACCACATTCCCTCCCAGCGCACATGTAATGCTCTGCGTGTTGTTAACTAGCTCAAGGTTTTCACATGCTGAGTTGCCTAATAGAGAGAGTTTCTTCCGTCTGCAACAAACAGCACTCAAAAAAGTTTTTTACCTTCTTTGGTCACGTTTGTGCATGCTTTTCTTCTGTTTCAATTGCTTGGCCGTTATGGGGCTTCAGCATATTTTGTTTGCATATTGTGGCCTGCATTTTCAGCTTCACGGTTATCAATGTTGTCTTTATGCCTCCATTTGATTTAGACGTGGCTTGTAAATGCAACACGCCCCTGGAGCCAACCACACAGCTGCTGAGCACGCAGTGGGAGGCGTTCAGAAACGCGGCGATGATGAGCTGGACATAGTCCCAAATGAGCTCGGCGTAACCTTCCCCAGTACAGGGGTCCCCTGTCCACTGCCCCCCAGCCGGCTTGTGACGCTGCCCTCAGGTGCCAGCCACCCCCTGCCCCTCGGCACGGAGGGTTGGGGTACTCAGGCACATGTGTACAGTGGGCTCATCCTCTTGGGCTGCTGTGGATGGAGCAAATCTGGTGTTGCCAGGCCATGGCCAGCTCTGGCACTGCAAGACTCACGGAGTGCACGTGTTTCGGCATGCCAGAGCTGGAGGTGACCTCTGGGGGGCTCACCCAGACCCACGCGGTATGAGTGACCTGCCTGGTCTTCTGTGTGCTTGTGCTGCACGGGAGGTTGGACGCCTCGCAGCCCTTTCTGGTAGCGGGAGGTCAGCGAGCAACATTTAAAACTTCCTCTGCACGTATCCATGTGTGCACACACACCTGTGAAAGGATTTTCTGGCAGTCAAAATTGAGCGCTGACACCTTTTTTTGTGGCAGTGTTTTCAGAGTCATGGCGTATTCACACAAGGTCTGTTTTCCTTTAACTTCATTAAGCGTCTGTTGTTGCTGCTACCAGCCTTCGAGACAGCAGCACCACGAGCAGATGACCTGAGGATTTTTCCATTTGTCGCAAAGCACTGAACAGGCATCATTCCCCTTCCTGAGACCCACAGGGTGCACTGACTGGGCTTGGCAGTGGCAGGGGCTGGATCCCGGCTTCAGATCTGCATTAGGGGCTGAGTCAGCCCAACGGTGATGTCTTCTGATTCACGGTCTGATGTCTTCTGGACTCATGCCCCCACATGGCACAGCTTTGAGCTGAACGCACGCCCGTCAGGGGTGCACTGCTGGCTGCCTTGGGGCAGGCCTGGGCTTGGGAGGGTGCTCTGCTCTGGACCAGCCCGAGGAGATGGTCTCAGTCCCCTCACAGGGTGTAGGATGTCTGGGAACCACGTCTGCTCCCCTCAAAATGCAATTTTCATTGCCACAGGATTTTGCACTAACCCAAGCTTTTGTGCTTCTTAAATTTCTAGCATCTGTAGGGTGTAACTTTATCAAACACTAAAAAAGACAGTTCAGCCAGCTTCAATGTGTCCCTCCCTTGTTTTCTTTTCCCTTTCTCTCAGACTTTGAATTTTCTTTTCCTCTGGAATGTATATCTGTTTTACCCTTTACCTTTTTCTTCTACAACTCTATTATGGTGATGCCTAGCAAAGACCGGGACCCTATTAGGCACAGCCAACAAAGAGGGTCTCCAAAGAGCCTGACTATTTTTTGAAGTTTCTGCTTTCAATTACTTCTTTCACCACTTTTTCCTCCATCCTTTTTCTGGGCATCTCTTTCCTTTCTTCCCTCCCCGTCTTCTTTTATTCCCCCATCTTTTTTCCTGTTCTCTGGAGCTTTTTGCTCCTTGTCTTCCCCCCCATCCCTCATTCCTGGCTTCCATTTCCTTAATTTTCCACTTTCTATCTCCCCAGTGGCCTCTAAAACCACCTCTTATCTATTGGCTTCTGCGTCAGACATTTGCACCCCCTTGCTGGCTCTGCTGGCATCTCGATGCCCCAGCAGTATGCAGAAAGGAGGGCGAAGCTTAGTGGTCCCTTCTCCTTCAGTGTCATGGCAGAGGTAAGGCACATTTTCCTTTCCTCCCCACAGGCAGAGGTACAAAAGCCCACTGGGGTCTCCTGCCTCTACGCATTGGAGCAGATGCCTGCATGAATTGCTCCCAACTTCCCTCGCAGGCTGGTGAGCAACATGTCGAAATTTCCTCCACCCCAGGATTGTGGGACGAAGGAGCTGGGAGGAGCAGCATCACTGAAACGTCTGTGTGTCGTCCCCTCCCATCTGCCCCTCTATTAGCAGCAGAGCAAAACACAAAAACCTGTCCTGGAAAGGTTTTGGTGGAGCAGCCAGTGAGTTGAAGGGCTGGCTGATCTTGCTCTCCGATGGGAGACGAAGATGCCCGAGCCAGGCTGTAATGCAGCAAGCGACCCATATCGGGGGCGTTACATTTCTCACAGCCAAAGACCTCCTTCACCGAATCTGGCCCAGCTGTGCCCTCTGCAAGGTCGGTGTGGAGAGCAGGCACCCACGCGGCTGTGTGGTGGCCCCACTTTGCTCGGCAGGGTTAGCCACCTTGAATGCCAAGTTAGTGAGCACAGAGCCAGCATTCATCCTTAGAAGCTCTTCCAGTGCTGGGCCAGCATCCATGGATTTTGCCTTAATCAACATGTCTTTGAGGGTTGCCCTTGGTAAACAATACTTCAGCAAAATGATTATTTTGATTACAGTTAGCATAGTTTTCCAAACGCTTGGTACTGTTTGGGTTTATGCTTCAGACCACAACACTTATAAGTCAAATGTTGTGCTCCTTGGTATAACTTCCTTTAGCTATGATTTTATTTCTTTGGGGGCTTCTGCTAATCCTCTCTAACATTTTCCACTGCATCATTGCAATGCCTGCGCTGGCACTGAAGACTTTTGTATTTGCTGGCTGCAGTTAGGGCTGACATGCACACATAGACAGGACTGGAGCTTTTGGGGTGGCTTTCTTGCGGGTTTTCAGGCAGGTTACGCAGCTTTTATCATTTAGGACATTGGTTGTGTGCAGATGCCTTCAGACTTTGGGGAGCAGAAAGCTGCGGGACTGCTCTTGGTTAAAAGACAAACATATAGCTGTGGCCTTGACAGGTTACATTTCTGTTTGCAGTGTCACTTCCTATGACGCTTGCAACGGAGGTAACTGTTTGCACTGTCATAACATTTCTTCTGCTGGAGCTTCCTGGCCAGGGCCGCTGCAGCAGTTACTGCAGGGCACATCGCCCCGCTCCCCTGGCGCTCGCTGGAGGCCGACCCGCAGACGCTCCCCATCCGCTCGCCAGGCCCCGGCAGCGCATGTACGATGCCGTCCGCGGAGGCTGCGAGCCTGCCGTGCTCTTGGAGCTGCTCCCTGTTGTCTGCCCTGGCTTTCCTGCCCGAGCTCTTCACCGTGCACGGCGTGGTGCCCACGGTGACTGCCATCAGCTCCGGAGGTGGCCATCACCGCAGACCCTCCCGCAATCGCCTGGGACGAGCCGATGAACAGGTGCCTCTAGCACAGGTCCAAACCCAGCCCTTTCTGTGAAGCCCTGAAAATGTATGATTGCTAATAGGAATGACAGCTGTCAATAAAATCACAAGCCATGCCTTATTTTAGATTTCAAATTAAGCTGTGAGGAACGAGTACGGAGATCTGGCTGGACGGTGCCCCTGAAGATGGTGGAAGTTTTGTCCCTTCTTGCAGGAAGAGCAAGGCTCCTTGATGCTGGTGAGCCACATGTTGCTCTCTGATATATTGCCCAAAATTCACAGAGGGACTCATTGGTACTATTGATTTCTTTTATTAATACTGAAAAGAAAAATTGAGCATTTCCTGTGTACAATATGTAACATTCTGCTCACCTGTGTGATCTGTAGCTAGTGTCCATCTGTGCCGCCTCTGCAGCTGTTTCCCTGCTTTGTCATTTCCATCGTAATACTTGCAGAATTTGGTGTTGTGTGTTTTGCTTGCAAGATCATCTCAGGCAGATCCGGTTTGAAATATTTGTCCTGTGGTCTCACATTTGCCTGTGAGATTTCCCCAAACGTGATAGTTTCTAGTAGCTGCTCTTCTTGGGTTTTAAAATCTTTTTTGGGAGAAGAAGTGGGAGAGCTGGAAGGAAAGGTGAAAGCTCCTTCATGTGCGATTAGAGACAAGTGCCACTCACACCTAATTTGCACTTATCCCTAGCCACGCCAACAAGTGTGGGGGGGCGTGAAATCTCATCTAACAAAAATACGGCTAGGCAATGTTTGACATATCTGACATATATAACAATGCATATTGCATTGATGAACCTAGTGTCAAATCAGTACAGAAAGTTAACAAAACCCCAACAATTGGTAAAACAAATGAACATACCCGAGCCTGCGTGTTTTACACAGCGCATGATAGCATCCAAAGCATAAGTTCAAGGGATCCAGCCTGCAGCATTTATTTAAAAATGTGGTGTGCTTTTACCTATGCCACAAGCCCCCATTCTTAGATAACCTTTGGGTGTTTAAGGTCAGGAGGCACTATTTTGGCCACCTATTCTGCCATACCAGTAGGAGGCTAGGTCATGAGAAAAGAGAAATTAATTAATCTGGTGAAGGGAGAAAGGAAA
The DNA here is from genome assembly GCF_000690835.1 of Fulmarus glacialis. Lineage (NCBI taxonomy): Eukaryota > Metazoa > Chordata > Aves > Procellariiformes > Procellariidae > Fulmarus > Fulmarus glacialis. Next base: position 27,037 of record NW_009190913.1, on the reverse strand, counting down.
TGTCTCTGGATGAGAGATAGGATTCAAATGGGATTGCTGAGGACTACCAGAGCTGCTGTTTTGCATTTGACTTCAGCTGAGAGGGAGTCTCCCTTTCCCGTGTCGAGTGCTAGGCTTTGCGGGCAGCCGGGCAAATGTCCGACACACATTTCGTGTGATGAAGTGTGGAAGTCCAATGCCGCAAATAGAGAATCCTGGGAAGAGACCAAGGCTAGAGGGGAAGAGGTTAATAAGCAGAGAGGGCTACAACACTGCATGATATAAAACCCTGGAGGACTTTAAGGGGAGGGCTAACATGAATTGGAAGACAACAGAGCTGCATTTCTAGACACCTGAGGGAAGGCAGGGAACTACGGGTGTTGGGGATATTACAGCCAAAAGAGGTATTCGAGGCAAGGATTTCTACTAAAGGTAGCAAACAGGCAGCATTTGCCATACCAGGACAGTCCCTACAGGAGACTAGAGACCATCAAAGTAAAAGAGGAGAAAGAATGAGTGTGAGGATATTTATTCAGGGCCATGGTGTTGCTCAGTAAGCTTCAAGAGGAAACCCGTAGCAGCAGATTCCCAAAGGCTTGCAACAAGATGCCACTTTTCTCAGTGGGACAACACCAAGTAGGCTGCAAGTAAATTCTAACATCACCCCATTGTATTAAGCTGACTCAATTCATGCTGGTTTTATGTCTTCCTGCTGCCCTCTTTTTTCCTAACCAAAGCTATTTCATTAGCTAAAGATACAATTACTCAGCTTGGTTCGGTTGTCCTCACTGAGAAATGGCCTCCAGTGTTTGAGATGTTCAGATGCAGGCTGTGAGTTAAATCCCAAAGCTTATCCAGTCCTGGAAGTTCTTAGAGGTGGGGCTGGCAGGATCACTGGCTGGCCTGGCTGCTCCTCCCTGAGCCCAAGGTGGGATCAACTGACTAACGTTTTTTGCATTAGTGCTCAAAAACCTCTAACGCTGGGTACTCTTCAACTCTCGGGCAACCTACTCCGGCACTTGGAAGGGTTTTTAGCATAGCTCATTTGCTCTAATTTAAGACTGTTACTCTAGTACCCCAAATGGACTTAGAAATAAGATTATTCCCTTCCTGGTTTATATATTAGACGCCCACTACCATGTCTTCCTCACCCCCGCACTTTGCTACAGATGTTCTTATCCATACAGTTTTTCAGTTTTAGATTATTCATCCTCTCCCACTTGACACCTTTTCCGGACCATTGCCATTGCTCTCCTTTGCACTTTCTGCAATCAGCTCAGTCTCCCTGAACTGCAGTGGCCAAAACTGCACAGATAACGCTTCACATGAAGCCTTGACAGCATAGACAACAGGGGAAGAATGGTTTCCTGTGTGTCACAGGCTGCACTTCTGTTTGTACACCTCATTAGAACACTTTCATTTTTTACTGCAGCATGACCATGCTCATTCATGTTGAGCTGTCATCCTTAGATCTTCTGCAGAACTGCTGCTGTGCTGGTTGTTCCCCAGTTGGTCTTGTAGTCCTTGATGACGCTGACACAAACGCAGAGCTCCGCTTTGTCCCTACTGAATGGCGCTTCTCTTCCCTTTCTCCCATTTGTCAAGATTGTTTTGCATTCTCCTCCTGTTCTCCAAAGCGCTTGTTCTTCATAGTGTCCTGTGCTAATTTAATAAGTGTTCCCTACTCTTGGGTTTTTTTCAAAGATATTAATGAAAATACTGTACGCTGCCAGACATAAAACAGATGGCTTCAGACTTCATTTGATACGTACTGCCAGTTTGACAGTGAAGCATTTATAACTGCTCTTAGTCTGGTTTTCCACCCAGCTGTACACTCCTCTAATAGCAGCTTCTTCTAAGCCGTGTTTCTTTACTTGGTTTATGGAAGTGTCAGGTGAGACGATGGCAAAAGCCTTATTAAAATCAAGATCTAAGACCTACTGTAGAAGGAAATTAGATTGATTTGATGTGATTTGTTCTTGTCAAATCAGTGCTCGCTGTTCCTCATCTGCTTGTTGTCTTCTAGGCGCTGGAAAATAGTTTATCCAATTACCACTTCCAGTATTTTTCCAGGAATTGAAATTAATCTCCCTGGTCTCTGATTCCTGGCTCCTCCTGTCCCTCCCCTTTCATGGTAGGTGCTAGGTTTGCCTTTCCCGGTGTGCAGAAACACATCCCCCCACCCCTGACTTCTGTGCGGATGGCGCTGAGTGGGCTTCAGCTGCTTTCCCCGGTATGGCAGAAGGCTTTTCGGGCTTCTCAGTTGGAATATATCTGACCTATGTAGACACTGTCTGACCTCCTCGTTCTTTCTTGCAGCCGGTATTCTTACCCTCAGTCCGTTTATGCTGGTTGTGTTAAACTGGGCACCTTTGACTGAAGGAAAAAAGTATCAAACACTTTTGCATGTTTGGCATCATCACTCAGTATCTCCTTCTCCTCGTGAAACCCAGCTCTTTCTTTGGCCCTCCTGTTGCTACTAGTGCATACACTTCACGCCCACTGCGTGTTGCATGTCTTACATCTTTTTCATGTTGTTCCTCCATGCTTATGCTGTTCTTTTATACTTAGTAACATGACCTAGTTCCACTTTCTGTGTGCTTCCTCTGCACTTCTGAAACTAATGAAGAGCTCGTGATTTAGCCAGTTGATACCTTACTAGCTTCCCTTAGTACTTGCGCTAAGTTGCCCCAGTACTGAGCAGCTCACAAGTAGTTCTGTACCGTATCTTTTGTGACTGTGCCTTTCATGCAACTTCCTTAGAGCACTGCCAACTCTCCAAATGTCCTTTCTGCCTTGGATTTGTTCCTCTGGGCTTGTGTGTCCTAACACCGTGAGTTAGCTAAAGCCTGTCTCCTCGAAGCCCACTGTTTTGTCTTTGGGTTTTTTTCCCCTGCCTCCTTTTCTAGAAATCGTGACTGCTACCACTTCAAGGTCACTCTCACCCCAGTTGCTTTTCACCTTCACCTGCAAAACCAGTTCCCCTGTATGAGTTAGAATAAAATTTTGCAGAGTAGCTAGCCAGGAAGAAGCTAGAGAGATGGCAGCTGCAGTCAGTTCAGGGAAGGGCACAGACAGAGTACCAGAATAGAGCTAGACAGAGAGGCCCTTGCATATTTAGCACTTAGTTGTGTCAGGAAAAATTAGTATTACCTTTCACAGTTATCTGCCCCTGCCTATGAACTTGTCATTAGTTCCCAGGAGATGTGGCTAATAATATTTCCAAATATGTGGAAATATTTGTGTTATTTGTGTAAAACATGAACAGTACAAGCATGTTATTAAAATATTCTGTCTGTCTGTCTTAGGACTTTTTTATGGTCTTTGTACAATGAGAGGGCTTATGCCTTACAAATATTTCAAAATTCCACGTGTAGTGAGCATATAGTTAGTGTCTTCTTTACTCAGTTATGTATTGACTTTAAAGTGTGTTTTTAAACACGGAGACTCAAGCCAAGCAGAGCTGTTTTGTCATCATTGCAGCATCGAGGAGTCCTCGTGATGAGCCAGAGCCTCCAGCTTCTCAACGGCCAACCAAGACGCATCTGGCCTTCAAGACCCGATTAATCTTTTCCAGCCAGCTTTTTCCAGTGCACAGTGTGCACTGTTCCTGGTAACGTCTCACTCCAGCTGCATTAGTACTAGAAGAGGTTTCTTGTGCAAAACTCCAAGCCAAAAGCTTCCTTTTGGGAGCTGCTTGTCCTCTCTTCTTTGCTGCCGTCCCACCCGAGCTGACCCTCTTCCAGCCTGGGGCTGTCCCTGGGCGCCTGCCCCTGTGCTGTTCAGGAAAAGCTCACCGGAGCGGGTTGAAGGCAAGTTGGCTTTTGGCTGTCATCTGTGGTTCTGGCATGTTCCTGCAGACGTCCCTTTAGGTACTGAGATATTTGCCTGTGAGTATTGTTGGCAGGGTGGCCGGTAACTCTGTTGCGAGTTATTTTAATAACATTATTGATTTCATTACTTCACTGTAGTTTTGCTTCACTACATCTAGTCTTGGCGTTAGGGTGAAGCAGCCCCTAATTAATTCAGTATAGGTAATGTTTCTTTATGGGGTACCTAGAACCAGAGAGAGCTCCCAAAGCTCCCGTGGATGTCTGCCCAGAAGCTGGGGTGGTTTCTAAAGGAGCTGTTGACTTTATTTCAACACCCCAACCAACCATATGAGTACAACATTGACTCCTCTCTTGATACCATTGCATAAAAAGAAAACACTCTTCCGCTGTTATAGAAGAGCTATGATGATACATCGATAGCTGGAATCCTTGCAGGCAGTCTGATTTCTATTCTTTATCTAGCAATTGTTGATCTGATGCGTCCTCCGATGGTTGCTCTTTGAGTCATAGGAAGCTCCTTGGGAAAGTGCAGAGACCTTCAGACCTCAAGGAGAATAAACTAATCACAAGTGGTTGACTGGGTGAGCCATCGCGCTGTGCTGCATATTCTCCTACTCAGATGGGTCTCAGAAAGCTGATTTCTCATTAAAAAGAGAAAACAAATTTACAAAGTGCTGTCACAGTGCATCCTTCTTTTATGGTCTAATTCGGAATCGATTTTGTCATCAGTTGGAGAACACTCCTGGTCATGCTCTTGGACTTTGGATCAGACTTCAAAAAAGCTGTGAAAAAAAGGTGCGAAGATTTGAAAGGCTTCCCCATAAAGACATGGATGGGTAATGTATTTATTTTCTAAATGCATACCTAGAGGCTTAGACAACTGCATATTTACATTAACCAAATGGTATTCTGGTTAAAAGAAATCACACTGCTGGCAAGCAGAACCTATAGCTCATCTTCCCTGAAGTAAAATCAAAAGTAGCAGTGCCAGCTCATCGTTTCAAGCTTCCTAAAACAAAACATCTATTAAAAGTAACTCACCTCAGGCAAAAGCATGTTGTAACAGATAGGTTTTCCACTGCTCCTCTGAGAATACCCGTCGCCCAAAACCCTGCACCTAGCCCCCACTGCTCAGATCTCCCACTGGCTTTGCCGGGAGAGGACTGAAAGCCACACGTTGGTCCCAGGACTCAGCACGCTATTAGCACTTTTGCAGAAGTAGCTGGAAGGACAATTTACCCTAACTCTTCCCTACTGATTTTTTATTCCAATAATTCAATTCTTGTCCATGCTGAAGAATTAGTTCACCGAAGAGCTGACCTCATAGGAAACTGAAGCATGCTGGAGAGAAAATAATTCCTAGTTAATAAATATATAAACAAACAAACAAACAAACAGTTCCTGCTCCTCAGTAATGTGTGATATGAGTTCCAAATTTACCTTTAAAACCTTTCAAAACTAAACCATGAAGGGGAGGCCTGACTTTGCTAACACTGTTTAGAGTGAAAAGCCGGCATGGAAAAACCTAACTGAAAATTCATTTGAAAATGCTTTCTTAAAAATAAGAACCATAAAAAGCAAACTGGAATATAAACCCAATTTTGCCATAGTACTTTGCAAATTGTCTGGATTTTGGAAGGACGCAGAGTGCATACTAAGATCAGCTGCCTGCATAGACTATTTTACAATAAATGGCATTGCATTTTTCATCCCCAGCACAATCTCCAGCCTTACAGTATTTTATTTATTACCAGAGTGCTCACCAGCAATGAGAGCTGAAGTGAGGAAGGAAACGGCTTCAAGAACATGGCAAGAATCCCATAAAGCTAAGGGAGTGGAATGGGGAAAGGTACTTTAAAAGTACAGGTGGCTGGTGTAAATTATTGAACGTTTGAAATGTTTTCCCTTGGTAATTTTAATCACATTGTGAAATCAGTCACTCACGCTTCTTTGCAACACTTGATTTATCGGAAGCTTTACGCTATTAGTTGCAGCTCAGGAGCCAGCCCTGCACTCAGCGCTGTGGGCAGGGCACGCCGGGCACAGCAGCACGCCGAGGCTGGCTCAGAGCCACCGCTGCCAAACTCCCACCCACCGTGCAATTAGCAGTGATCATCCAAAACGGGACGCTGATGCCCAGAAGCATTGAAGTTGACCCATGAATCCTATGCGGACACCAGAGAGCATCCTCAAAGCCACCCCTGCCTCCGAGGGGGGTGCGCTCACCTGCAGAGTCATGGTGGGCTGAAGGCTGTGGGTTGGTGGTTGGGTCTCCTTTGCTTCGCGCAGGAAATGAGCTGAGCATGTCTCAGCGAGAAGCGTCTCTGACTCTTTTCAGAGATGCCTGCTGGGGGCTAGCCACCTCCTGGGTGCGCTGCTCCAGGGCCAGGGCCATGGAGGTGCTCCCTCAGCCTCCAAGGGCATGTGGCTGCGGGGAGATGGCCTGGGAATGAAGCTGGTTTTGAGGCATCCCAGGGAAATCATGCCTACGGAGAACTGGAAGGGCATCTCGGAGTGGTTTGTGCAAGATGGGTACTGTCAGACGGTGCTTCACAGATTTGGTCACATTTCCCTCCACACTGATTCCACCTCTGCAAAAGCAGAACTGCAAAGCAGTTCCTTTGCAGCCCACTTCCTCCCGGCCCCAGCACGTGTTGCACAGATGATGCTCTGCTGCGCCACGTTTGTGAGCTCTCAAAGTTGCATCTTTTTTTTTTTTTAATGTTAGCAATGTCGCTGCAGACTTAAAACATAACCGACATTTAGAAACTGTATGACTTTCCCTAACTGTCTGTTACAGTTTCAAGATAAGTCATTTTAAAAAGAATTACTTTAAACGGAGACTGCTTTAAACCAGACCTTTGTACTTCTTGTTTTTGCTTTTATCTTGGCACAGATGCTTACCCTCTCTCCAGCTCCTTTGTAGAGTTCATTATGCAAAGGCAAAGAAGCTACACTAACGTTGTAATTTTGTTTGGCAAGGTGAGCCACAAAACATATGCTGTGTCATGCCTTTTTATTACTGTGCAAGAATTGCCAAAGCAGCCTAAAGGAGGAATCAAGGACACGATCGTTGCGAGGAAAAGAGGAAACGGTCCAGTTTTACAACACTCAGGCTTGTAACCACTTGCGGTAGATAGTTTCAGAACTGGTTTAATTTTAAATTATTTTCTTACCAACCGACAGCGGCTTCGAAGTGACTTGTGTTTAATACCACTGCTTTCTGATCCACATTGAGCCATTTTTCAGTGCCCTGGCCATCAAAGCCCTACCTGCGCAGCGGGCACCGCGCGGGCAGGGACTGCCCTGTCCCCTCTCTGCGTGGGGAGATGGCAGAGGTAAAGCCAGCCCGAGCCGAAAGAGAAAGCCTCCTTGAGCAGGCACTGCCATCCCTTTTCCACTACGTGGAGGGCGGCGTGTCACATCTTATTCTGCTCATGCTCCAAGAGCAAAACCTGCGCTTCTCAGTCTAGACAACCTGTAATCATGCGAGGGAAGAGCAGGCGAAGGGAACAATTAATGGGTGTGATCTCAGCCTCCTGCAGCCTGCCCTAAACATCTCCGAGGACTGGCTTTCTGCGTGGGCATCCGTGGGAGCAGAGACGAGCCCCCCCAGACCCACACCTCCTCTGGGGCCGCCCATGTCGTCGGTGCCCCACTCCCGTTCCCTCGCCACGCTGCGCTTTCATTTGAAGGGGATCAAGGAAATTACTTGGCTTAAAAATAACCCAAAAGAGAAATTATTTTTAACTTGGTCCCAGATGTAAGCCGCCGCGCAGCCCCACGGCAGGGGTGGGCACGAGCAAGAGGTTCGAGAGGGGCAGAAGAAAGGTGGTTTTCGCTATATAGCAAAATGCCCCGTTGCAACATCTCCCGGGTGCCTTGGTTGCAATGCCTCCGAGCCCGCCTGAAACTTCGGAAACAGCTTGAGAGAAGCGACTGTGTGGCGGGAGGCCTGGCGTCCCCAGGGGAAGCAAACCCCAGGCACAGCCGGTGGCTGCCCACC
>NW_009190913.1:13916-19156 GCF_000690835.1 Fulmarus glacialis | reverse complement strand
CTGCACGGCGGCAGCGAAGGGCACAACTCCCTTCACTGCTCGTTCCCAGATTTGGCGAACCTCTGGATGGGGGAGGGAGGAGAAGAGGAAGGGACATTCATCTTATAGTGTAAAAAAGAGGTAACGGAAGTGTGGCGATGCCAGTCGCTCGCTGCACACTGCGGAAACGCAGGGGCACCGTCACCCTTTTCGTTACAGCCAGGGTGCCTGCTGCGCCGCGCGGAGCGGTGACCACCCCAGCAGCCAGCACCCCCCGCCTCCAGCCACCGCTCGTCAGCACGGGCCCGGGGATCGCCGGAGGGAGATGCGATGGGGGACGTCTCTGGCGGTCGTTACTGATCTGTCGTCACAGGCTGTCTCAGGCACAGAGGCACTTCTGTGAGCTGGGAAAACACCCAAAAAGGAGAACTGGAAATGTTTCCCTCTCCAGTCAGTTTGCTCGCCATTAGCGTTTTCATACCTTCCCTGTTCTAAGTAAGCGCACTTTCTGTATGTCAGAGTTCAAAGAAGCGATAACCAGCTTGGGGCGAATGCCTGCGGGAAAGGGACAAGGCAAGAATGCCTTGAGAAATGCCCCAGCCCCAGGCTTGCTCCCACAGCCCCGAAGGCTAGCCCTCCGCGCAGGCACAGCCCAGGAAGGCAGAGGCTGGTTAAAGGTAACGATGGCTGTGAAGCGCAGAGATGCAGGGAGCGATGGAGCGGTTTGCAAGTGGGGGCTCTGAGCGGGAGAGCACGGCAACATCAGTGCACTGGCAAGGAGAGGCAGGTTTCCTCAAAGACACAAACTCAACCTCGCTGTCCCACTTAGCGCTGCTTTCAACGCCGCGTATGACAGGTAGCCGAAGCAAGGCAGTGAGACATGTCCTTTCAAAGGACAAAACGCAGAAGAAACTTTCCAACTATCACTTTCCGTAACACAGACAAAGCGCCAGAGAGGCCGCTTCAGCGGGCCTGCCCTCCTCCCGCCATGGGAGGATGCAGAGGGGACGCCGGCCCCGCGGGACATCGCCGCAGGCAGGAGATGGGCCGCAGGGAGCACCTGCCCTCAGTGCGTTTGCTCTGGCAGCCGCCACGGTCTCCGTGGATTTTGGAAAACAGCGACCACTGCGGAAATCTGTCACTTACATTTAGCATCCTGTTGCCTGTGACGATGCAGTCCTTTTGGGAAACTCAGTCCTGGCAGTTAAAAATAAAGCAGCAGTGTGGAAAGAGTAAGAAGAGTGAGACAAACAGCTTCGTCCCCGAGCATCCAAGCTGGAACGCCTGGAGTCCTCAAAGTCCAGTCGCGCTCAGCCCAGATCGACTCCATTCCTCACAGGAAAACTGTGCTGGAAACCACTTGTAAGTACGTCCCAGCAGAACAGTATCACCCACAGCATTTACCTGCGGTTGATGTGGAGTTACAGTGACATGAGACTTTCCCATGGCTGCACCAGGCTATTTTAAATTCGAGGCAGGGAGAAGACATGAAACAGTAAATGTTGTTCATTTAGGGAATGAAACTCCTTTATTAATATTCAAGCCTTGGGACTGGCTTAAGGAGAGAGTTTTTTGGAGCACGCAACACATTTAAAATGCAGACTCGCCTTTAACGCCTGAAACGTTGATGCACCTAAAATCATTGGCGCAACCTAAAATCAGACCTTCACAGGAACCCCATTTCCTCTGAGTACCAACAGACTTAACCTTGTATGGGTGGAAACATTCTTGATCTCCAGTCATCAAAGGCTAATCTCTCTCGGAGAGAAAGAAAAAGCAAAACCTCAAGAAGCTGCAGGACGTGTGGGACTTAATTTTTACTATCTAAACAGTTATTTGAACCAACCCAGCGGTACAAAAAAGCATGTTTCCATCCTCCTTTTGCCCTGGAAGGCAAAAGTTTAGAGGATTTAGAGGGTACGTGGGTCTCAGGGACGCACTGTGAGTAATTCGTACGGGGCTGCCCACTGAAGCGACACATGCCCCCCCCGGCCTGCATTGCTCCTGGAGCCCCCGGCTGAGGCTGGAGGGCTGCAGTGCTCCCGGCCTGCAGCAGCTTGCTCTGGCGCGAGCGCAGCTGGCCGCCGGTTCGCCTCGCAGGGCTGGTGCCGAAGCAGCGTTGATGCAAAAGCAGTGCACCGGCTGTGCAGCTTGTGTCCAGGCAGCGCGGGCAGGGCAGGCAGCTGGGGCAGGAGCTGCATCCCCCTCACGCCAAGTTGTCTCTGCCTGTGAGTCACAGCCCTGACTCATGAGCTGGTGTGGATTAAGCTGTAATTTGAAGATGTTGCCGCCTACATCTGTCCGCGCTGCTCCTCTCCTGGAGGTGGCAGAAGCGAACACATACTCTGTCATCTGAAATATTCGGCCAGACGTGCTAGTTCAAACCCCAGGTGAGGGTAGGTTGGGGTGAGTGTGCAGGCAAGCACACACCTTGCAGTAATAAACCTGGGGGAGGAGGTTTCCACACCAACTCAGCGGCTGGAAGATGCTTGCCGCTCCTGTCTGCTGGCTCCTGCGATGGCTCTCTCACCTGCCCCTGCCCAGACTCCTCGCCTGGCCCCAGGGAAGGTCTCTCTGCTCACCCCACGCACCACAGGGGTCCTCTAGCACCTCAGACCAGGGCAGGTGTTTGCCAAACGAATGTGTCAGCGCCCTAAGGCTCATGAGCACCATTTCTCTTGGCATTTGCATTGCCCTGGAAAATTAGTTATATTGGGGCTAAAGAGCTAGAAACATTTGCACTAACATATATTTAACTGAAATAGCCAATTAAGCTAAAATAGCTTTGATTTAAGTGAAAATTAGACAAGTGGCAGTACCCAGGATAAGATTGATCAGGATTATTTGTGAACTCCCAGTCACATTTCTGTTGGATGAGCCAAAATTATGTACCATGTGCTTATTCTGGCTCTCGAATTTTTTTTTTTCTGGCATTAAACCACCTGATGGAAGACAGACGGTGCCTTATCCAGCATAAAGGCAGCCAGTACAGCGTTAACTCGTCAACAATTTCTGAACAAATGGAATCACGCATTTGTACAGGATCAGCACTTTGCACCAGGAAGGCACCGTGTTTGTGATACTTCATTAGAAGCCATAAAGCCAGGTTTTTTTTCTTCTATCAGCAGCCCACGTGTGCAATGCTTTAACTAAAATGATTTAACCTCGGCCCTTTGACAACCCCTTCCCATAGGCCAGTCCTTAGCTTTGGGTTAGTCATTGCTTTTGGTTTACACTTAGGAATTTTATTTGATGCGGGAGCAGATAAGCCATGCATCTGCTCCGTCATATTTCCCCAGCGTTTCTCCCTTTGTTCTTTTCGCCTTTTATATCTGCCGGGTTGTCTCTGCAGAGATCCCTGCCCTCTCCCGGTCGCTTTCCCCTTCTTTCCTAAGCCTGCCTCTGCCCACCTCTTCTTCTGCAGGAGGAGCGACCAGTCGCTAGCATTTAGCAATGCCCTTGCTATTTACTGATGTTAATTCCCTCGCTCAGAATTAATTTCCCCTTTGTTTGCCTGCGCTAGAAAGGTCTGTGAAATTTGCAACGGTTTCTCCCAAAATGAGAAAAAGGAAGAAAGAAACCCTGCAGCCATGCACGTGGCAGCCCTGGCCATCCCACCCCGCTCCCCTCCCTGCTCGCAGCTCTCCCGCATTCAAGGTAGGGGTGTGCATGCTGAGTCACTGCCTGGGGTTAACACGCTCCAGCCTTGCAACAGCAAACACCCATTAGTGGAACAAGAGCGATGTTGACAGTTAGCAGTGCATAGCTAACTCTGATTAAAGGCCAGCTTGTGTCTTTAGGGAAGAGCGACAGAGGCGGGGAACAGGGGCTGGTGCCCAGCGGACCCTCAGCGCTCTCCTGGCTGACTCAGCCAGAACTGCCCCCGCAGGTGCCGGGGGGCAGCCCCTGCCCTGCCCCACATGGGCTGGGGCCAGACCCCGCCGTGGGTGCACGGCAGCTCCGCGGCCCCCGCGGCAGCCCTACGGCATGTAGGCCTGGTGCCTCCAGGAGCAGCCCCGGGCTGGGTCAGAGCTGGGCAGGACGAGGCAGGCAGAGAAAGAGATGCTTCTGCCCACGCCGCGCAGAGCAAGCCTCCCAGCTGGGACAGGCGCTCGCTCGCTGGGGCAGCGCGCTTGCAAAAGAAGCTGCTATAGGCAAGAATATTTACATTTCCTTCCAATGGCTATCAAGCCAAATTCCACGTCCGGGTTCCAGGGTGAATCAGGACGGTCAGACACACTGGTTCAGAGAACAGAAATGTAGAGGTAAGGCCAAACGCTAATGCCTTCCTCCAGAGGGGATGGAGTGCCTGGCTCCTGTGCAGCTGCCCTGCCTTTCTAGCAATTAATTCAGCAGAAAGAGACGGAGGAATCGCAGCCCTGCAGGCTACTGTTTTTTTTTTTTAATCTTTGCTTGGAGGGCTCACCTGGCGAAGCTGTTCCCTGAGGTCAGCAAGTCGAGAGAACAGTGCCTGGTGAACAGACGTCCTGTAACTCTTTTGCAAAGCTCCTCTTCCGGGGGAACATGTCTTGTCTCTATGAAATACTGCTATTCCCCTGGGAATATGTACTCCGAGCATGGGGCAGGAAGGAAAGAAGCAGCCAGACCTTCCCACCTTATGGCATCTGCTTAAAAAAGGGCAAGGAAGTGTGTTTAAATTCCCTTTTCTTTTTCTCTTGGTTGGCTAGACTTGTCCTTGGGCCTAGCCGGGTGGCACCAGCCAGACTGTATGTCTGCGTAGGGCGTCCCGGCATAAGGGACATTGTATCCCAGCGTGGTCCTCCAGCATTGCCCAGCACCTCCATCCTGACTACTGGTCTGCTGCAGCTGGTCTGTTAAGGTACATTAGCACCAGTGCCGGCCTTCCAGAGCAACCTGCCCCACACTGCAGCTTGCTCTGGTTGTGCCCAAGCTGGGCAGCCCCCGCAGCAGGCAGCAGAAACATGAAGCGCAGCCAGGCCATGGCAAGCCATCCCTGACACTGGATCCAATGCCTGGAGAAAAGTGCCCTAACCCTGCAAAGTTTGCTCCTTACTGGCACCCATGTGAGCTGATCCTTCTTGGTGCGTACCCAACCCTCCCTTTTCCTTCCCCGGGAAAGCCGTGAGCCTTCCTACCCGGCAGCGTTGTCACAGGGCGGCTGAGCTGGCGCCCGTGGGGAGACTGGGACAGCCGCCACCGCCCCGAGCTGGGCTTTCGGGCTGCAGAGGCAGGCCCGCAACGGGGGCATCCCCGGGGCGACCGCCGGCGCGGTTCCTTGC
>NW_009190913.1:6741-13890 GCF_000690835.1 Fulmarus glacialis | reverse complement strand
CTGCCCTGGCTCGCACCTCGGCGGCTTCCTCTGCAAACCTAACAGACGCTTGCAGCAAAGAAACAGAAACCAAACCAGAAAAATGAGGCAGCTGCAGGAAAGCGTATCGGTGGCCTGCTGCTGGGTACTGCTGACCCTGCTGGGGCTCCCGTTCGTGTCGGGATCTACCTTTACTGCTGGAAACAGAAACCAACCCAGAAAAATCAGGCAGCTGCAGGAAAGCGTATCGGTGGCCTGCTGCTGGGTACTGCTGACCCTGCTGGGGCTCCCGTTCGTGTCGGGATCTACCTTTACTGCTGTTTGTAGCCTCCTCAGGCTGCCTCTCCAGCAAGAAAAAAAGTGGTGATTGCTGGGGATATTGCTGCACGATGGGAAAAGCAGCTAAAATAGCAGCTGGGCGTGATGCTGAAGAAGTCGTCTTCCTATGGTGTCCTTAACACAAATACTCTTACAGAAAATGAATCAACCCTCTTTGGGCTTTTTTCCAGGGGCCCCTCTGACTAATTCTGCCCAAAACAGCCAGGCTGACCCTGCGCAACGGCGTGACAGTGGCAGACAGGACTTGCTCACGTTTGGGTGGAGGCAGGGAAAAACTGTTTTGCAGGCCTGCCCAAAAAAATCCTCGGGCTGACTCTGCCAAAAACCACACCAAACATATGGTAAATGAAATCGCTGGCAGGGAGTGGGCTTGGACGGCAGGAGTGTTTCAGCACTGTGGACTGCTCGTTAGCTGGCCTGAATTGTATTTACACTGCTTTAAGCATCTCCATATTTAAGGAAGAGAAGGCAAAGAAGAGGGCAATGCCAATTTTTTGGGGGTATGCTTTTGATGCTTCTCCGTGCACGTTATTTTTGTGACGATGTTAGCATAGTCCCAGCGCTTGTCCTGTCCCGTGGTTAAGAGCAGCAACGGCGTCGCAGAAGGTTTCACCTCCTCGTATGGCAACAGACTCCTGTGGAAAAGCAGACAGAAGGGTTTTCTCTTCTGGAACAGGAGCTCTGCCTATTTCACCATATGAATGTCCTGTACATTTCATGGAGCTGATGAAATCATGTACAGATGGGATCCATCTTAACAAAGGCTTTTATTCACAGGGCAGGTTTCTCTGCCGTATATCTTGGGCCACCTTCCAGCTTGCATAGCCATATCAACCAAATGCATCCACAGAGCCAGACAAATTTCCGAGCAGATACCAGACGCGGAGAGGCTCTGCCCCTGCTGCTGTGAGCAGCGTGACTTCCTTGTGCAGCACCGTGGCCGCCCTGGAAAACTGAGACTCGGAGTCATGGCAATAAACACGCCTTTCCTCACCTGGCATCCTTCACAAGGATTCAAGTATTTCCAGGGCACTTCCAGGTGCTGTGGAGAAAGCATGGCAGAGCAGCAAGATCCTAAGAAAGAGGATCCAGAGGTGCCTGATGTCTTCAGTGATTTGGGAGGCAGCCATAGTAATAGCTGCGGTGGCTACAGCTACAGGAGGAGGATGAAAATAGAGCAGCCAAAGAGCGGTGCCTTTTCTTGCATTTGGGGCGTCATTTTTCCTCCTGGGGCCGTCGTGGTGGAGTACCAGGGGGAGAGCTCACCTCCACGTCCGCGGGCAGCTTTCCACCACCCTTTGCGTGCTGCAGCCTGGAGCTCGACCCTTCTCCATCCCTACCCCATCTCCTAGCTTCTCCCGTTCGTCTGTAGGCCATGGCATCCTGACCCTATATTGCACCGGCGAGGGGCTTTTGTAAGAGAAGGCAGGGAGGCAGATACCTCAGAGCTGCTGCCTTCCTCTTGCCACAGCCTCTGACTCCATGCACACACCTCCCCGGGGCTGGGCATCACGTAAGCCGATGGGATGACCAAACCCCACATAATCTGTTTGTTCAACAATCTGATCTGGACAAGAAAAATGGAGGACTGATCAAAGTGCAGAGCAAACTTTTGGGCGCAGTCCAGCAACATGCTTCAAGAAACTTTTCCTCCTGCTTTTCTTTTTTGCTGTACATTCAGCACTCAGTCACTAGGGCCTTAGAAACATCTTGCTAGCTGCCCACGCTCAAAATGAGAGCAGCAACAACAACAAAAGGAAATATATAGAGGGATGACTTAAGTGAGTTTGGAAATCGCTTCTCATACGAAATACTCCTTTAGTCACAGGCACAAAAAAGCATGAAAATTCCCTGCCACTGATGTAAACAGCAGAAAGAAAAAGTCATCTGGAAGGACAGGATGATTCACGCTGAGGACCTGACTCGTAATATTCATCAGTGTTGAAATTGCCTCTGCGAGATGACTACATGTGAAAGCAGCACCAGCGAAATCCCAGCTCCTGCCACGAGAAGTATCATTAACGGCAAAGCGGTGTGGTGAGACTCCAGTGCCACAACCCTTGCTCGGGTGAGTAATCGTAAGTCATCCGACCAGTCCCAGCTAAAACAGCAGTGTCATTCAGGTAAGACTGCTTTACGTAAGGGCAGCAGCAGCAGACTGGAGCATGCTCAGGCTTTGCAGCCCTCTTCAATAGCAAAATAGAAGGTTTTTTCTTGGTCTTACAAAAATCCCTTCCGAGGGCTTCCTTACAAAGATGCTGCTCAAGTTGAGCGCTTGAAGAAGACTGGAAAATTCGGCCAGTCTTTCCCTTGTTAATCACCCTGACCCAAGCAGTAACAGGGCACAAAAGGCCGTGCTGACTTTATGCATTGTTAGGAGATACCTTCCCCTGCATATTTGAATCTGTTTACTTAATCTTCCAGGCCTTTATCCATGAATATTAAATTCCTCGATCACTATGCATTAGGAGTCATCTTTGCACCATCTGTTTGTATTTGTCATCTAACCCTTGTAAATAATAAAATGTACTTTGTTCTCAAGTTCGTGGATCCTAGCAGGAGAGCAATTACCATGGAGGAAAAGTACTGTGTGAAACTATTGGCAGCGGCAGGACTCTGCTTTCGCTCCCTATCTTGCCACTATACAGTAATTAAACAAAAGCCAGAACCTGTCCCAAAGAGCGATGCTTAGCCTCCATGGCTTCCTTGAAGGCACAGAAGAGATGATGGAGGGGTCTACATCCCTGAAAGCGATGCGGGCGCCCTTGCCTATGCTTCTAAAAGAAGGCAACAGCACTTCAGGGGAGCAGCCTTTCTGAATGCCAGGCATGCCAACGGGAGCTAGCTGCCCTGCTCAGGCAAAAATATAACCGGGCTCGGCTGGAACGGCTGTGGCTGTTTAATAGGGTGGTCTGGGCAGCTGGCCTGGGCAAACTCTCTAAGAGGTGCTGGCGGGGAAGAAACAACTGAGGAAAAAATGGGCAAATGAGCAGATACGCAAAGTTGCTCTCACACCTGGAAGTGCCATTAAAGAAGTGAAATTGTCACCCGTCAGCTGAGAGGTAAAGTTCAGGTAAGGCTAGGCAAATATCAAGGGAAACATCGATAAAGTGCCATTGTTATGATATAAAATTAATCCTTAGAGGGAGCTCTGCCAGAAAATTTTATTAGATCATGCAACGAGGACAGCCCTGCCACATATCACCGAGGTTCAATTTCAACTTTATCAACACAGATAAATGCGTGCTTTCCCTAGGAGAGCGGGGCTGTGAGTAAGAAGAAACATGCTCCATGGCTGAAGACCTCTGTGGACAACAAAAGCCGGCTGGCGAGCACACCTCACACACACGGTACCTTGCTGGAGCCCGTCAGAGACATACTTTGTGGCAGACTCACGATGATTTACATCACCTGAGGATTTGCCTCTCTGTGCTCTTATAAATTAACCTACATGCCAGGCAACTATCAATAAGTGCTCAAACTGTTGCTGTCTAGTTAAAACCTAATGTAGTTGGTTAAAGGAGGGATCATTTAGGAGATTAAATGGAATCATATTATTTCTATCCGACGTGTTGGTAGCAACAAATTTAGGCAAGAAAATGGTTGGCAAATATTTGTTTAACTGGAAGAGTTATCTGGGCTTGGACAAGATACCACTTGCCACTCTGCTCAGCCTTGCAAACATCCCACACTAGGAGGTTACCTATTAAGTGATAGACAATATATCTTGTTAATTGTTAGAGCATGATGACCTTAGACTTTGCCCAGGTATTTAATAACACCATCTGCTGTCTAGGTCTGCAATACTATTATTTTTACATGAGGATTACTCTTCTTGCTTCACAAACAAGGCTGTAATAACAGTGCTAAAGGAGAGCAGAGCAGCGTGGTATTTAAACCCGTCTGTCCAAGTAAAACACACAAGAGGTGCAGCTCACCCAAAAAATCCCAGACGCATTGTCTTGAATCTGGAAATCCCGACGTGCTGAAGGTTGCGGGGCTGTGATCCAGCCTTGCGGACTGCACTCTTGTGTCTTGCCTGAGAAAGGGCCGAGAGTGAAATCCAGCCTTGTCCAGCCGCTTCGCTTTTTCTGTCGCCATTGCCATTTCCTTCCCCAAAACAACAGCAATGGTCCAAAGGCCACCATTTAGGAATCACTGTGCCTTCAGATCTTTTTCTCATTGATAATGTGCTTTTAAAGCACATGCATTTAGCGCCAAATAATCACATTTATCTGGTTTTATATCTATATCTGTAAAGGGTCCAATCCTGTTCTTGCTGACCGTGATGTGACTTTTGGCTTTGGCTTCTTAGAGAATTTCGGGGAGGGAAGAAAACGGTGAATTTCTCTGCAGCTCGTGTCTTCTGATCAGTGTTTCCACCGCCTTGTGCAGCCCGGGGCTTCACGTAAAGCCGTTCCCAGTGTGCCGGGAACCTGAGCCTAGTGGATGCAGTGACAAAAGTCCTAAAAACTGAGACGAGTTGGTTTCTCACTCTGGAATGATGCAATTTTTGTGCAAATAGCCTTTTCTTCCTAATAAAGAGAAGCTGAAACTTGCTAGCTGGTGAGCTGCCAGATTATAGAGGAAGCATTAGAGGTGTGAACACCGAAGTGCTCCAAAAAACGAGGCAGGAAGAGCCCAGACTGTACTTTAAATTTAAAAGTGCACATTTGCACTGGGGATTTTTAAAATGCTTTTGTTTTGTTGTACTGCTTATTGGTGCATGTCACTCTGGTGTGTCTATGAGGGATACAACGACTGTGAATCCCCCACACTCTCCAGCTTAATTCCTGTATCAGACCTAAGAGGAGGAGTGTTTTACTTGGCACTCTGTCGCAACAGAGAGGTCAAATATGAAACCAAACATATGAATGTAATTAGGAGGGTATGTAAAATATGGGGGCTGGATGTCTTAACAGTGTCCGAAGCAGGCATGTCTTGACATGCCGTTGGTTAAAGAGGATTTTAAGTATTCCAGTCTGTCGGACGGTGTATCTGGTTACATCTGAAGAGAGTTTCCTAGATTTTTCTCATATTTCAGGTGTAGAAGTTTGATTCTGAAAGCCTAGGGTGCAGAAACATTCACCTCTTTTTGAAGTACATGAAACAATATCTTTTTGTTACCAACGCTAGTTTTGGAAGAAGATGTGAAAAAGTCCAGATTCTTCCCATACTTGCCCTGTACCCATTCTGAGGCAAAGACAGTTTTACGGGTATTTATATATGCTATCTGGAGGTGCATATAGCAGGTTGTGATTTTTTTTTTAATCATTTGTAAACAGAGAAACTGGTATTTTCATATCATATACAGTTGAGTGGAGGTTCTTTCTGTTGTTTCACAAATGACAAGGGAATGGCTAAAATCTGTGCCAAAAGTATTTACAAAAACCTATCTCTGCCCTTTGCTTACAATTTGCATTTTCTTTTAAAGCTTTCCAAGTGAAGCAGTAGGCAAAATCCCCGGCAACTAGAAGCATGTGCAAGGATGCAGAAAGCTTTAGAATACATTTCCACACCCTGCTGACCTATTCATCAAAAAGTCTGCCAAAACACATAACTCTCGGTATAAAACAAAATTCAGAAGAAAGAACCTCGTTTGCATTAACCTACTTCTTTCCAGGTTGCGTGCCACCGCAGGCTCTCCCAGCGGAAGAGGAGCTGAGCCCATTATGTGACTTTTCTGTCATCCCTAGGAGTTTTCCCAGCTCCTCGGCGGAGGGGGGCACCGGCGGGAGTGACTCTCCTTCAGCGCTGGCGGTGGGTCGGGCTGGGACTCTGAGCCGAGCCGAGCCGAGCAGACACGATGGTCCTCTGGACGAGGCGGTGGTGACCTGTCAGCTGCACAGCCTCCTGACCTCACGTTAACCCGTGCTGCGCATGATCACCTTGGGCCAAATGCCGCCCTGCTGCAAATTCCGTGACTTAGCGGAGCTGCCGCCAGCAGGAACGCCGCCCACTGCGTTCATCGGTTTCCTGAGGTCGAGGGTGGTGAGTGATATTAGGTTTAGATGTGCCCGGCTTCTTCTTTTCCCAGCTGTCTCTCCATGTGAAACACCATCCTGGTTCAGGAGCATCGTGCAAACTCAGGCTGAGGTTCCCACAACCCCAGAGAGCGTTTGTGGAGCCATAAATTTGACAGCAATGGCTTCAAATGAAAGGTAGTCCCCCAAACTGAAGTAGACATGGGAGTATCTTCCTCACCTCATACCTGCATCCCATGTGCCAATTTTCCAGATTTTAATACAAACCCCCATTTTATATTCTGTGGGCACACACATAAATGCACACACAGACACAGACACAGACACACACACACACAGAGAGCATGTTTTGTACCAGTTAGAAGCTAGGCCTGATAAGAACAACAAAGAAATATCATGCTGGTAGTTGAATGCTTTTACAGCACTACTGAGCCATAAGGACATCCCTCTGCAGTGACGAGGAGGAGCCCTGTGCAGAGGCTTCCCCATGTTATCGGTATTGGTGATGGAGGCAGGGTTGCCATCCCGCGCTGCAGGAGATGGAGTCTAGCTCTCAAGCTCCTCAGGCCCTGGTAGGAAATCAGACCCATCTCCAGAGCAGCCCCGTGCCCCTAGGAAGCCCTGCCTCTGGCAGCTCGGGGAGGGGCGGCACAGCCGGCGGCGGGCGATGGGATGGGTGCAGGTGCAGCATGAGGGGCTCCTGCAGCAGCTGCAAACCGATGTCACTGCTGAGGTCCCTCCCCGGCCGCCCATCCCGACCTGCTCCCTTTTGCCCCAGGAGCACTCCCAGAGCAGTGGGATGGGGGCACTGGGGCAGGTTTAGCTGCGCTGCGGCTGTTGGCGCTGC
>NW_009190913.1:4240-6600 GCF_000690835.1 Fulmarus glacialis | reverse complement strand
CGCTGCCGGGTTTGCTCCAGCAGCCACGCCGGCGCGACGCAGAGGGCAGCGCCGGGCAGAATCCAGCAGCTGGAGTGGGGGAGAGTGGGACCACTTCTTCTGGTGGCGCCAGAAGCGCCAGTTCAATGTGCCCGCCAAGGCAGAACTGCAGGTGTACTGCACGCTCTCCTCTGGTAGCTCACCCACATCCAAGGCCATCTGGATCAAAGATGGGATGAGATGGTGCCCAGGAGACTAGGGCCAAGCTCCTCTCTTCAGCGTGGCGTTCTGGGGTGGTGATTTGGCCTGCTATTATGTAAGTTTTAACAAAAGCTGTATAACAAAACTATTTTAAGTAAGAATGTTAATTGAAGGCTGAGTCAGGCTGCAGCTAGCGCAGAGATGTTTTTCATTTGGTCTGTATTTTTTCCACTTAATTACAACGTGTGTGGAACGGCAGTTAGCAATAATAGTAACTGGCAGAGGGAAAATGGATGAGGAAGGTGATCGTCCTCTTGCCTCTGGATCAGCCATTGAAACCCATCCCAGATCTGCGATATCCAGAAGTTGTTCACCTCTGAGACTGTATGGGAAGTGAAGCAGAGGACTTTCATCTGACTCTTGGGCCACGTCTCCACCACAGCCAGGGAGACAACTGGAGGGGCCCTGGTCCGCACTAGGTAACTAACTAGTCCTTACTGAAGTCTACGCTGGTGTGTTTTTTCTCTGTTGTTGCTCTCCCCAGGGGGGTTAAAGGAGGTGTGGACATGTCTCAGCAAGCTGCCATGGGGTGCCATGGGGTCCGACACAAAATGACAGCAGTGTCCTCCATGCCGGCTGCTGTTGGCATAGCCTCTAAAGGACTCTCCAAGCAGACCATGGAGCAAAGAGGCAGCTTGGTGCTCCTGATCATGATGGATTGCACGCTGAAACTGTGGTGAGATGTTTTAGGGAGAGGGTTGTTGAGGGATGCTTGTCTGGCACCTTCCAAGCACACGTGCGAGACCCCTGAAGCAGCAGCAAGTGGCGACTGTGCAAGCAGCCTCTGCAGCCACCCCAGCGAGCTCACCGGCACAGCCATTCCTTGGGCATGATGCAAGGACCTCGGCAGGTCCCATTACGAAGATGACTGGTCCTCAGTCCCTCATCCAGTCCCATTTGGGAGACTAAGTGATACGCAGGTCCCAGCCTTTGGCAAGTTCCTTTAATGATTGAAATTTGGAGGAGGAGACTTGAGTTTAATTGCCAGTTCCAGCACAGGTCCACCGGTTATTAATGTTGCCGGTGTTCATTTTATCAAATATGAACTCAACTGTACTTCCTAGCAGGCACCTCTTTCTGGAGCTCAGCGTGAGCAGGAGGGATATAGGTGCCTGGAAAAGGGATGTGCGTGGTTTTTTTGCCTGGAAGTACAAGTGGACAGGATGAGGTAACACAATACAGCTCTGCTGTTTAAGTTTACAAATGCATCATTAATGCCTAAACTTGTAAGTATTGCTCCTCAGCATTGCCACAAAGTAGTATACTACGCGTATATGACAGAACGTACAAGAAGAAAAAAATACCTTCTTTTACTTGTTTTTACTTAGCATATGAGACAGCAATGTGCAAAAAGGTAAGGCTAGGGGCTGAAGCACAGAGAAGAGCATTTCCCCCCGATCTGACTGCCCAGAGTGCTCCCTGAGGGGCTCCCCGCAGGGAGGGCCACTGCCTGGGCATCGGGAGGAGAGAAAGGGAGAGGAATGAGAGGCAGTGCCAGGGGGGCCAGAAACAAATTTCATTTGCATTTTATGTTTTCTCAGATTTAGGCACACTTCTGTTAACTCTTGTAATGTTGCAAAATTGAAATAATATAGCTGCAACGACTAGCAGAAATGTGGGCACCCCCACCGTATCTCAACGTGCCTGGAACAAACCGGGGCTGCAGCCTAACGGACTGGCTGGCAGCCTTTGCATGCCAACGCCCGAAATTTCTCCTGAAGGAAGAGTGGTCTGTTCAAGGGACTCTCCTGTAGCAGCTGCACTTCACTCCGTATGTTGTAGCGTTTCCCCTAAAGAGCAGCCCCCCTGCGATGGGGGGATAGGGGAGCATGGGCAGGAAGGGCAACAGCGCGGTGCGTCTTACTACCCAGCTAGGCGAGCGCCAGCATTTGGCAACTATAAACCCCTAGCAATTGCTAGGTAATCGGAAAGGGAATCCATCTCCCCTTTCTTCTCCCCCTTCAAGTCTCTTTGAACTAGCCGATCTGCGTGGAGGCCGAACCCATCAGCACCTGCCCCCAGAGCCCCTAGCCCCTCCAGGCGCCCGCACCCTGTGGGGAGGACGAGGCAACCGCCGGGCGAGCAGAAAAGTGGGATTGCAAAACCGCCCGCAATGGCAG
>NW_009190913.1:3474-4134 GCF_000690835.1 Fulmarus glacialis | reverse complement strand
AGCCGTGGGGCCAGTGGCCGCCAAGGCAGGGAGGCCTTTAGGGACAGCCAGCTCTTCTGGCGGGCCCGGGAGGTGACTTGCCAGCTGGAGCTGTCAGCAAGCGCCAGTTTGCTGCTTCGGGGGGACATTTTGGTAATGCAGGAACTCCCACGCTGGAAACAGCTTTAATAGCTCTGGCCCAGGCTTTGAGAAGGTCTGGGCCTCGGTTTTGACTTTCATTTCGCGCGAGGACCTCGCTGCCAACTCCCCCAAACAGGGAGAAAGCGTTTCCCAGCCCGAACTCCCCAGCCCGGCTGAGAACCCCCTTGGCACACCCTCCCTGGCGCTCCTCTTCTCGCCTTGCTCAGGCACACCAGCTCTCCCAGGCATGCAGACAGGGAAGCTCTGCCCCTTCCTTGCAGCTGGTCACTGCTTTGCACGCTGCATGGGGGCTCAGGGGGATGAAGCGCAGACAAGGAATACGACTATCCAGGGGCTTAAATAGAAGGAGTTTTAAAGCCCTCTGTAATTTTTTCAACAGACGATCTGTTTCTGCTCTTATTTTGTAATGTTTCCTGTGAAGTCCTCGCCCCTGTCCAATTTTCAAAGGGTACTTGGAAGCCTGTCGACTCCCGCGCAGAAGGCAGGGAGCAGAGACGGCGCGGTGTCGCAGAGGTGTCA
>NW_009190913.1:0-3382 GCF_000690835.1 Fulmarus glacialis | reverse complement strand
CCACCCCATTCCTGCCCCCCTCGCCCGTGGCCACAGACAATTGCCGACTGTGGCTCGCAACGCAGAGCGCCAAGGCGGGGTGTAAATGGGATAACCCGACATGCCTATTTACCCAGCCTGGGGATAAGGGGCGGAAGCTTTTCCACATCAATTGCCCTTTCTTCTGGCATCTGGAAGTATCTCTCTGAAGTTTTTATTTCTCTTTGGAGGGTGGTAACCTCTGAATTTCTCAAGTATTTCCATGATCTTTTCCTCGCTGCTTTTTCTCTACTGCTACTTGAAAAGAGGGCGTAAAGTCAACTGCTCAGTTAAAAACAGAATTGTTTCCTTTTTTAAAGAAAGCGTGCGATTTTTGCTCCAAACCGCCTAGGGTAGAGCCCACCAATGGAGCAGAAGCTGTAGCATCCAGGCTCTTGCTCACCGTGTGAGTCCCTGGTAAGTAGCGCACAGATATGTGCCCAAACTTTCTAGAGCAAAAATCATAGCAGAATAGCAGCACACGGAGCATCTCCGTATTTCAGGAGATATCCATGAACTAATGGCACACCAGTGGTGCTTCCTTTTCTAGGCAGGCTCTGCTTAGGTGGTGCCTCACAGCTTTTCAGAAGTTAACACTAAACAGCGGCATTCAGCACAGCTGTCTGTTAATAAAAGGCCCCCATATATGGCAAAAGGCAGACACTGAGTAGCTGCTCGAGTCCCTCTCAATCCTCTGGCACGTCCTGCCTCGCAGGGAGCTAGTGCAGTGACCTCCCTCCGGCCCCCGTGGAGTATTTTTCTGCCAGTGCCTCTGTCAGCTCCTGCCACCAGCAGTCAGCTCCAGCCTGCAGGGCAGGACAGCCGTCAGCACACCGCTGATGAGCGGCTCTCAGGGAAGCGTGTTCTTGTCCTGCGAGCACATAAGCGCACACGGCTTTACATTCATAGTGATGCTCCTGTGAATAAAGTTATAAGTGGTTGTAAACGTCTGCAGGATCAGTGGCTTACCATGAGCCTGTCCAAAGCCTATTTATGTCAACAGGCTGCTCCTGATGATACTCTCGTTTGCATCAGTATCTTTTTTTTTTTCCTATGACACTAAATAAAACACTGTTGGATGTGGATTTTTCATTTTCTCTAAGATTTTTCTCTTTTCAGTGTGCAATGAGGCTGGCTTTGAGACCAGCGTCAATGTGAAAGCAGGACATCGCCTGAACTGCTGTTTGAATTGTACATCTTAAAATCCATACATAAAAGGGTGGTGGTGGGATTCACTCCCAAAATGATGGATCATTTTAAATGAAAATAAAAAGTTTCAGTGTTTCTAAAATGGCTGCTCTTGCAAGCAAACACGAGCAGCTGTCTACAAGCAAGATCCGGCAGTTGCTTTAGGGGCTTTGGAACTGTTTGGCAAAAATCACATAATCCTCACCTAGAAACCCACTGAAATCCGGGTTCATTCAGCTTTCTGGAAAATCCTCTGGAGCAACCTGTCATCTCCAGTAGGAATGAAAACAGCAGAAATGCCATAAAATCAGGAGGCGCCTCAGAGTGGAGGCAAAGCTCCTCTGTTCCTACCTGAACTCTCCTCTCAGCAGAGGCTCTACAAACATTGTAAGAAATATTTAATGACCGAACTCCTGTCCGTGCACTGGCGGAGGCTGTAATCTGCTGTCAGGTTTCTGCAGGTTGAGCTGGCAGGTCTTGCTTTCAGCCACAATGGCACTGCTTCGGTGGGCTCCTTGGCCCCAGATCACCTGCATCTGACCAAATCCAAAACTTCAAGGACTGTTCCCAGCCTCTCCCCTCTCAGTTCTGGCAGAGTAGCCTCCATAATTCATTACGGATCAAAGAAGGAGAGGTGGTAGCACCCTCCAGCATAATCACCTTTCCCATCTTGGCTCTGGCCATTTTGCTACTATCCTGGAGACCCCTGCCCCAACAGAAGGATGGAAGTAAGACCCATGGAGGAAGCAGGACATATCTGCAGCAGGGGAAGGATGTGGGGCAGCCCTCGATCGGGAGGGAAAGGGGGAAGCCTTTTTTTGGTTTGGACACAGAAGGAAAGGCGGCCCCCACGGAGGATGGGTACGTGGGTGAAGTGCAGACCAGGGAGCGTAGCTCTGGGGCAAGGGGCCACGTGCGATCACTGCCACCAGCGTGGAGGAAAGGCGGGAAGGGAAACGGGACCCTGCAGGGAGGGAAGAGCAGAGAAACACATCAAGACCTCAGTGGGGCCCAGCGAAAAATGCCAAAAAATACGGGGTGGGAAGGGGCTCGCCACGGCATTGATGTGGGGGTGGCAGACAGAATTCATCTTAAAGAGCTGCCCCGCTCTGACCTCTCCTCTCCCTTCCTTCCCCCAACCATGACATTGGGCACAACCGGGACAAGGCAAAGGACTCCCGCACCGTGCTGGGCCCCCATCCATGCCACCACGGGGGTCCTCAGCCGGGCACTGCCCCGGCCCCGCGCAGCCCCCATGCCCCGTCAGGCATCCTCCAGCACTTGCTGCTCCTATCTATAGCGTTGGCGTGTCATAGCAAGGGGCGTTTCACAGCGATCGGGCACAAAAGGATGGTTTCTGTTTCAAAAAAAAAAAAGGAACAAGAAACAAATGCATTATCTGTTCGATTCCTGTGCAGTTAGTGCTGTAACAGTCAGCAACTTTGAGGAGTTTTTTTTGTGATTTGATACATAAATCACACTTCCTATGTAGCACTGCCATTTTTTTATCAGCTTTTTGACATTGA
Source organism: Fulmarus glacialis (assembly GCF_000690835.1). Classification (NCBI taxonomy): domain Eukaryota; kingdom Metazoa; phylum Chordata; class Aves; order Procellariiformes; family Procellariidae; genus Fulmarus; species Fulmarus glacialis. Next base: position 650 of record NW_009190913.1, on the reverse strand, counting down.
GCTCGGTAACGTGTTTTTTTTTGCCTTCTCCACCAGAACGGATTCAAAGGCAGCAAATGCGGCAAAACCAGAATACCGCTCATCTCGACTTTTCCAAGCAGCTAGTTTTCATTAGAAATAAAGGAAAATAAATACAGATCACATTTTCTGTCCTGCAGTTAAAAGCCTGTCACAGCTGAAAGCTTTGCTTTCTTCTTCCCCTGCAGCCTCACTCAGCTAGCACTCCAGCTCTGCTCATGATCTGAGATGTGCAAACACACTGTTTCTTGGCTTTCCACCAGTATATATAAATATATGTAATTTTTTCCTTCAGAGAACCTGGAGGCTAAAGCAAGAGGGCAAAGGAGTACGTGACTAAAACATCCAAACTTCCTCTTTCATAAGCCATCACATGATGAAGTGCAATTACAATTCCTGCCTTGTCCCTGCCAATTGCAGGCGCATTGCCTCACCCGAGAAACCCGGCTTCCTCCCCCCGTGTGTGTGTGTGTGTGTGTGAGTGAGTGAGTGTGGAGGCAGCGATCGCGCAGCCGGCTTGGCGAGGTTCCAGCTTCGGGCTGGAGAAGGAGGGCAGTGGGTGGAAGACGAAAACAAAGATCTGTTTACTTAGCATGCATGGATAAAGCGTCTTTCCAGTCGGGGAGGGGAGG
>NW_009190912.1:44568-57025 GCF_000690835.1 Fulmarus glacialis | reverse complement strand
TATATATATATATATTTTCATATAAAATTTTTTATCAACTTATCACATTATTGCATAGGAATATTGGCATTGAGAGTTTATCTTTTCTAGAAATCTTTAAGTAAAAGCTCCCTCTGAGATCTCCAGGTTAATCGTAGCACAGAAGAGTCTGGAGACTGCCTGTGTATATATGTTACTATTTACCAATAAGCACAATATTGAGCAGCTTCCACCTAATGGAAAAAATACATATTACCTATATCAAAATAAAATGTGTATCTTTGTGTTTCATAACATATATGAAAAAATCAATTGTGCCAGAATCCCTATCAACATGTGCAATGCATTTCTACAGGAATGCAATTGTATTGTGTAACGTTTACTTATCAATTTAATAGAGACTAATTGTCCTGAGATTATTTTCTGGGAGGTCACAAAGCCTTTGCCAGGTTTCGTTGTCAGCTCCTCCTTCCAAAAACCTGTGACTACAGGAAAACATAGCGTCCCTTTGGATCTGTGATCTATCAACACAATGGTACTAGCTGCTTATTTTCAGCAAGCCTGGACTGACCAGTGCTTTTACCTTAAGGAAATGGCTGATCTTTTTATTTTCAGGTTAAGAAAATTAAGATAGATTTCTAAAATAGGGAGGTTTTATATACAGAGCTCTTCCACAGGGCTTCCTGTAAGGGGATGCACACAGACATACCTCGATGCAGTTGTTTTTGACATGTAACTGCTGTCAGAAAGTCATGAAGGATTCTCCTGTTTTTTAGGGGGGGCGGGGGAAGAAGAGGAATTGACTATTTTTAGGTTTTGCTGTTAAAACATAAAAACATATTCCTATGATGAGTTCTTAAAAAGAAGTATCAAGGCCACCCATTTCAATTCTGGAGAAGCAAATCTTGCTACGATGTGCTTTCTTGATTTTGTGGAAATCTTTAAAGATTGTGGATTAAGGTTTGCTAAAAAACTTGAAAAATTTTGATTTTAAATATTTCTTACTCTTCTTTCATCCGGTGGAAAGCTTTAGCCGTTGCTATATATGCTTCAGTGAAAAGCACCAGCACCCAACCCACTGTACAGTTAATGTCCTGCAATCTTTCCCTGCTCCTCAGAGTCGGAGGGAGTTTCCAGCTCCACTTTTCCTAGCAGCTGCCAACATTGTCAGCACTGATCTGTCAGAAAGGATTTTTCCTGGCAAAACTTTGAAGCTCCTTTCTGACATCCCCAACAAACTAATTGTTGTCTCCTGCCTCTGAGAGCCCTCTGAAGTCCCAACGAGTTAGTGTCTTCTCAAGAGATGAGAAAGGGGACTCACAAAATCAATTTATCAGGCTATTACGCATTGTCATCAGCCAAAACAAAAACCTGCTAAAGACAGGAGAAAAAGTAGAAGAAACGGGTCTCTGAGAAAAGGTTACAGAACATCCATCTTCTCTCCTCTTCTGATTGTTTCCTTTCTTTACCCATTTTCATACCCATTTCCCTCCACTAAAAGACACTTTATGACAAGCATTGTAATCTCTTTAGACCAGGGGGGAACCTCTTCTTTAGGACCGAATCTTTGCAAGGCGTGAGTGACAGCGGGAAGGGGTCCAATTGCCACCGAAGACTCTAGGCAATAAATCATCCACCCTGGCATCAAGTGGCTGGACTAGTCCCCACTTCCTGATGGCCACCAGTGCCTGGCGGTGACAAAACAGCTATTGTCAGCGCCCAGCAGCCACATTCCCTCCTTCTCCCTGCCGAGGTTTTAAGTTTACCTAAGGCATAAGAAACACAGATTATAGCATCGAGAAAGAAGAAAGAGAAAAAAAAAAAAAGGGAAAGTCTGCCACGGGTAGGAGAAGGGACGCGCGAGAACGATGCTATTATCGCATACTTTTGTGAGTTCAAACAATAGTAGCGACTGGAGAAGTGCCATCAGGTTTTTATTGGTAATTACTAAAATGTCTTTTGATACCCTCACCAGACGGTGATTTTGTTTGCGTGTTTTTAAGACTTTCCATTTCCAGGTGACCCCTGGTGCTGTGGTTACTCTTTAACCGAGGCAAGGCAGTGCAAGGAGGTGTGCGCTGTTATAAGCACAACAGCTCTTCACGGAACAGAACAATCTTAAGGAGGAAATACTGGATGGAAAAATAAGTGCTTGTCACCCAGATACAAAGATTGGAGCGTGTTTTGGATTCTTTCAGGCCAAACCCAAAGATCTTTGCATTGTCAAGTTATCACACCAAATACCATCATGAATTTTTTTTATCATTTATAACTAAGTTGCCATAAAGGAAGCTAAAAAAATGCATCAGGCTTGTACACTGCTGCTGCATAAAAGACGGTTATAGATAAGTTGTAATCAGCTCGGAGTTACATATTAACTGGTGAATTATGGTAAAGGGAGGAATAAAAGACTGTAGTGGGATGAGTCTTTAAATCTGAAACCCCTCAGAAGGTCACCAAAGGATAAGAGTAGCAGAATATTTATCACTGCTGCGTTTTTATCCTTATTGATTTTCCCCTCAATGTCATTAGATTGTTTCCTTTAGACAAATGAGCTAGAGAACACTAACCATTTATTAATTATTGTTGATGCTGGGAAAAATGACCTGTTCCCTCCAGAATACCCTCAACTTTAGTGCACTTGCTAAATGTAATGCAAGAGAGGAACTTGACTCTGGAAATTTAAATAATGAATTAGTTAACATGCCATTGACTCCTCTATTCTGTTGTGGTAAGTGGAAATCTATGTGCATTTGTTTCCCAATGTAGTGTCGTTGTGTATGTCCACTGCCCGAGTTCTCAATTATAAGAACCATTTTGGGGTATGAGAATGCAATAGATATTAAAAAAAAATGTCTGGAGCTCCGTAGTCAGGCAGACATGCCTTTTATTATCATAAGAAATATAGAGATTATATCATCCTTCCAAATATCGAGTAGCCCGGGGGTGAATAGTTTTTGTTTGAGTGAGTGAGTAAAACATCATTAGTTTTTTCATGATCACCATGGGAAAAGCTGACAAGTAGATTTTTCTGTTGGCTGGTATATTTTCGTGACAATTTTGTGAGGCTATGTTATACGGTTCTGCATATAATGAAACTCCTTCGTAGTTTAGTAACAAGGAAAAATATTATTCCTTTTCTTTTTAACTGTAAATTGATTAGGCTGCACTGAACTAGCAAAAGTAACCAGGACTCTCTGTTTTAACATTTTGCATTATTTAACAAAAAGCCTTTAAGGTCTCTGGATTCACAGTCAAATTGTTACAGAGAGTAAATGAGATGAAGGTTTTTCTAGGCTCCATGACAGTTCTATCCCATTTCATCATCTTAACTAAAAAATAATCCTATCTAACTTGAAATCCACAGCAGCTGTAAGTAGAAAATAAATCCAAACCGCAGCTCAGACTTGTAACCTAACAGCTATCATAAATAATCAGAACCTATTTGAAGGTGGAAGATGGGACATTAGAAGCTATTTACACTACTAGAGTGATGCCATTGATCAGTAACAGCAACCCGTAGATAAGTCTCATATGATGTCATGGTTATTTATGATGGGAATTGACAGTAAAGCTACTATAGAACTTTCTTCCCGACAGCTTCATTCATTTCTGTTTGTGATGCATTTTGCTGTTAAAGAAGCAATCAATAGCAAAATTGTGGTGATAAAAGTTATTACTGGTTAAATATATGAAAAATGTGCCTGTGTACGTATACATATATAATGCCAACTATGAGAACATTAAAAAATTAGGTCAGCAGAATTTATATAATATTTTTTATTACCAATGTACAGTAAAGCCATTTAATGTTCTTTGATGGTGAACATGTAGTACAGTCCGATTTATTTTCTAATCTCATCAAACTTATTGCGACCATGAGAAATGCAGTGTTGCAAAGATTTAATATAATGTTACAGGTTCTCTGCAGTAAGCCTTACGGCTCGCAGTGCATTGGTGCAGGTCAAAGAAGAGGAGAAAAAAGCCCTTTCAGACCAGTACCAGACATGGGAATCTGCTGTGCAGGACACGTATGTGTCCAGCATTAAGTGTTTGCATCCAGCAATTAAGAGGGTTTTAGCAGCAAGCAAAGACTGCTGAAATATAGAAATATCCCTGCGCCAGGTCCAGTGTGCATGCATGCAAATGCCAATTTTGCGGACCGTTTAACAAAAAAAAAGGCAAGAAACCATTCTTCTCTTACACACGCTCTTGGTGGGAGATGAAGGTATAATGAAGGTGAGACCATGGCCAGCCTCAGAGCAAGGGCTCTTCTTGTTGCCGCCTCTAGTGCCGCGGGCTGTCCTCGTGGGGCTGGTGCTTTCCTCCCCGCAGGCGTGAGCAGGCACACGGTGGGCACTTGTGAGAGGAGTCGGATGAGGGGACGTGGGAGAGGTTTCCCAGAAGGACAGGGACGACCCAACCGGGCTTGGGTGACACCACGCTGTCCGCTCTGTCGGGCTTGGTCCAGCTGCAGAGCACATGTGGGAATTAAGGTTGTTGTTTCTATTCCATAGAACTACAAATTAACTGATATTTCGGTTGCTAATTTTGTACAAGCTTTTTATAGCATGTTAAGACAATATGTTGATAAAAAGCTAGCAGAAAAAAAAACCACAGAAAAAATATGAAAGGCTAGTTTCCACATTATTTGAAGGATCACATTAGCCTATTGCTTCCTTAAACTCTCCAAATTTTTTTGTGTGTTTTACTTTTTATTAGGTAGTTTATACCCAAAACGAACATTTCGTTCCATTTTTGTGACGTGAGATTTGTGCAAAACAAAATGTTGATCAGGTTGTCTTCATTAAATGAACAAGATGTGGAGATGGATACGTGTGTAGGAATGTAATATGCCCTGCAATCGTCAGTCAATTGGATTTACTAACCCCAGACGCTGCACAAACTAGCACCAGAGACTGAGAACTAGAACTGATAATATACAGAAACTGTATTAAAAGTCATGCGAATCACCAAAAATTAAAATGCACCATAAGGGGAGAGAGAAGGACTGAAACTTTTTTTCCTGTAGTGTCCACATAGACCATAAACTGATTATTAAAAATATACCGATGTTTTTAGGCCAGCATTAGTCCAATACTATCTGTTCATTAGCAAAACCAGAGTGACTGGCAGGGTAATACTGACTGCTATGTGTTTAAATTGATTTTCTCAACTGAAAATGCATGTAGTATCATAATTATCCTAATCCTGGCTAATTTATAAAATTCTTCAGTAAGTCTATCTGTATTTAATCTTCCACGATATGAATCCCCATCCTCAGAGGAACTGGCTTATCTTTTAAACAACCCAGGCTCTATTTTGTATAGTTCCTTTATGTATATGATTGTATGTACACAGCAGGTCAAAGGCAGTGCTTCCCAAGACCATTGTTGGCCTGGAACAATAAATATTAGACTTAATTTAAATGGGTCAGAGTTCATTCTCATCCACTGCCCATCTATATAGCAAAACCGTCTGGTCAGTCATTTAGTCGAGACAGAAATAGTCAATGTCAACAAACTGCTAATGAAAAAATGTATGTTTGATGGGAGCTTCTTCTAAGCCATGACAAATCGGCGTGTGATGTTCTATATATGTATATGCGTCCTTTTGCTGATCTATAGAAAACAGTGGGGTTTTTGAGATTTACACTTTGTACCTAGGAATGTTGTTATCCAGTTAAATAGTGATGTACCTCTTGGTAGGGTTTCCTTTTTTTTTTTTTTTTATGTGATGAAGAAATATTGCCCTTATTAATATTTCACACATTTTATAGGTAATACTACCTCTATGACTTCACACTGTTCTTCCCAAATGGTCCCCAGGTTGTACTCAGGAAATGTTATTACAAGACTTTCTGTCGTATTTTGTGAAAGGATGGGTTCCCGTGCCTGGCCGAGAGCAGGGGTGATTGCACTGGAATTTCAGCCGCCCTTCCAACAGCCGGGGAGGCTGGGCGGCACGGCTGCTCCATTATAGCTGCTAATTGTCATCCGCAGGGTAAGAGCAAACTGCTAAAATAAGGCAGGACAACTGGGTGGATCACAGATATTACGTAGGAAGCAAGGCAAGCCTTCATTTCGTGGTAGTTTACAGCTGGCGTTGTGTTAAAACCACCGCAGGGAAAACCGATTCGGGATGGCACAAAATGTTTTCCAGTGGCAATTTGCCTAACATGTTGTGACCGGGCAAATTGCCTAGAATTCGGAATTTTCTCCTTGGAAAATGAGGGTCGCGTTTTACTCTCTTCCAGCATCTTCAAGCTGTTGTTTCCAAGGCACTTTACAGATATTACGCTTCTCAACATCAAAATGTCATGCATTAGCATTCGCTGTATTTAACCGTATAGATAAGTTAGTATAGATATAGTTAGTCTTTTACAGGGAGAGAAACAGAAGCGTGGAGAGATTAAAATGACCATTTTCAAACTCACTACCCTCAGGGTTAGGCTGATAAACTCTATTTTTCTGCGTCTATGCAGGCAGCCCAATTCTCAGTGCTGCTCAGCAGCCTCCATTGACTGCAGAAATTATGGGGTGGATAAGTTTGCCTCTTTTGTTTTCAGTGTTTCAGAATGTGCTCGACTCCAGCTGTGTTAGGTATTTTTTGGGTTATTTATGCCCAACAACAGTCATATGTTAATGACCCATCTGTGCTTTGAAGCCGACGCGTCTCTGAAGCTGCTCGTTGTTATCTGGGATTTTATAACGTTAAATGTGTGCCGATCGTGTTGGGAAGAAACACAGCGATGCACCTTCATCCAGAGGCTGTTGTCTCTTGTGTGAACTGCAGTCCCTCCAGGAAGCATCGGCAGAGCTCTGCCGTGCAAGGACATGGCCAAACCTGCAACACCAAAGTGTCCCAGTCCCAGAGACCTTACTCTTAGTACATCTTGGATGTAAATATTATTTAGTTATTACTCGGATATTCTCTAGTCGCTAACAAGGCAGTCCTGTTGAATACAAGCAAAATCGGTAGAAAATTGCTTCAGTTATGTTATTTCAAGTGGATTGGAGTAGAGAGGAGTTACCTAAATGTTAAAGGAAAAAAAACCCCAAAGCCCAAAAGCTTATTTGAATGTATCAAAATTGATTATAGTTTATGCAAGCTCATCTTAATTAGCTGAACACTGAAATCCTCCATTGGCCTGGATAATCACCTCCAAATGAGCTGCTCCTGTGAGGTTATAAATGGATTTTACAACAGTTTTTAAGAGTAAAAGACCCTATCCCCCAGCTCTTTTGCATGCTATAGCACAAGTCCCTTGAGCTCAAGTTTTCAGAAGTTACCACCAAGTTTTTCCACGTGATCTGTTTTCTAGCGGAGCCGAGCATCCGACTCCTGCAGTGACTGTAACCGAGAGCTGCTGGGGTCAGGTCACTGGCAAAGTCAGCTCATGCTGACTAGAGGCAGAAAGCCTGCAAAAGGAAGGTACTTCTGAAAATGTGGCTCTTGTATATACGTTTGTTCATCTGTAATCAAAGGATGCACTGGGTGCTTGGGGTGTTTGTGTGATTGACTGAATTAATAACGTAGAAATTGATTGAAATTGAAATTCTTAGAAAGAGCATGCCGTGTAAGAACAGGGTCTATTCCTCCCTTTGAAGGCAAATGTTTTGGAGATAGCTTCAGTTTAAATGAATGCCTTTTTCATCACTTGGCACGCTCCAAATTTCCAGTGAAGATGAGTTGACTGTGCTAGGGCTGAGCTCGGGAGCTGCTGCTGGCGCGAGCCCTGCTGAATGCAGGACCCGTCTTGCGCAGCACTGACGGGCTCTGGACCCGGGCGTGCGTTAACTGCTCTGCTCCCTCGTTGAATAACACTGCCTTTAAAAGACAGCAAAGTCCTGAAACTCCCAACATGGAAAAAAAAAGTTGCCTTTGTCAGCGTTTATTAGTAGACTGCGTTGTCTGTTTTATTGTAGCATATGCCTCTGTTGAGCTTGCATCCATCTTTGTTCTTGGGCAAGATCTCTCTAAATTAAAATCTCTCTAAATTACTTAGCCCCGGTCTGAGTAAAGGGCTCCACAGGACCCTCTTCTCTTCTTTTTTATTCAGTCTCGTTTGCCCTCAGGTTTCTTTTGTTCTCTTCCTTTCTTAACTACATGTATCTTTGATTAAGAGGAACCCCAATAGGACACTGATAAACTGAGAACAAAGATTTCCACAGCTCGGGATAGTTGACCCAGAAGCTTATTTATCTGTGGACATGTCTATTCGTATCTGCTGCTCCTACAGTCAGGAATTTGCCCCGGCAAATTGGTGCTAACAAATGCAGTTGCCCAGGGTGCCCCTTTCGCACACACATATGCATTTATCCAGATGTTTGAAACACATTTTTCTTTTAACAGCGCGTCAATGAATTATTATGATGTATTTTGACATACCGGGAGAGGGGAATTGTTTCTTATGTGAAACAATTGGAAGGAAAAAAAAAAAACCCACACCTGCTGCCTTCCGGATTTTTGCCGTCAGCCAGCTACTGCTGAACTTGAGCTTGGGATCGTTCCGGGACTGATTTCCCGGGACTCGCTGCAGAAATGGATTTGTGCATTTACTCTCCGTTTCTGGATGTACTGTCAGTGCAGCCCGGGCGGAGATGCAGACCCTCCTTTGCTCGGATACTGCTGCCCCCAGAAGATCCTGCAGTACTCCCTCAACAGCAGAGCTCAGCCCACACCGCCCTGGAAGGATGATGACTGTACCCAGGGCAGGAAGAAGTTAGGCATGAAACTGAGGACAAGCCCCAGATTCTTTGGACTTTTGTTTTCACGTGCAAAAGGGGAAAAGAAATTGCAAAGAACTGAACGGCACCTGCTGAGAATGCTGACAACAGATTGCGTACCCGCAATAAGCTATAATAGGTAAATGCTGGAAAAAATGGTTGGAGGAGCCTGGTTTGAAGGTGGTCCTTGCTCTGAAAATGAAAAGGTGTGAAGGCAGAAGGATTGCAGAATACTCCTCCTAGGGGCTGCAGGAGCCTCTGCGCCAGCCACGTCCTCTGGAGACCACGGGAGCATCAGGGCACCTTCCTTCTGCAGGAACTGCTGCAGCTGCCTGGAAACCCGACTTAGGGACAGTAAGGATGATAATGAATATAAAGGTTTTGGTTGATGCAATATTCCCCTTTTTGCTGCTTTACTCTCTCTACAAGCCTTGGCTGCAAGTGTGGCCAGTCAAGCAAGCGCAGGTTGCCAAACGCTGTGTCTGTGTCTGAGCTCCGCAAACCAACGGCGCTTAAAGGAACTTGAAGCGATTTTTAATTCTGCTTGTTCTACTCTTGGGGACTAGACACTAATATTGCTCCCTTACAGCATTTCCCTCGCCCTTTCTCCCCTGCCTCAGACTGCAATAACCTCTTCACGTTTGGGGAGTTTCTCACAAGGCTACACTTCCAACACCAATTTTTTTTTCTGATTTTCCCTCCCTGCCCTAAATTGCAGAAACTTAGAGATTAGGAAGAATGCAAAAATCTTCCTATAGGAGGTACAATCGTAATAAAAATATGGGTTAAGCTGGAGTCCTACCAACCTTGATTGTGTCCTTTTTAGATGCATTCTAAGCCATCTCTACAGTTTGTGTAAATTACGCACACAACATGGGCGTGTGAATACATTAAATATGCTTTCATAGGTTTGCCTGTCATATTATAAAAGCAGCAATAAAATACTGAGAGTATATTATACTTATTAATGTATATTTGTAATATACAATCATTAATCACAAAGTACTAATAACAGACTTTTTTATCGTGTTGAGGCAAAACTTGCCAGCTTTGACTGTTATGGCTGACTTTACAACTACCTGCCTGTCAGCTTTAACCACGGTGGAGGGAATATTTCACGGGGAAAATGCAAGGTCCCTAAAACATCTGGTTGTAAACCTGCAGTAGGGTCTGAAGCAATAATAAAGCTTGTGATGGATGAGTCACGTGAAGCTTCCTTCACCAAAAAGCTGTTGCATTTCAGGCTTATTCTTCTCTAATAATAGACTTTCAGGACCTGGACAATAGCCGGAGCTTCCCCCCTATTCTCGGTGGGTGAATGGCAGCGCTGGGCAGGGCGCAGCTCCGCGATGGGGCACAGGAGACATCCTGCTTTCCCAGCCCCGTGGGATGAGAGGTGTCCTTGGCCCCACGCTCAGTGCGTGGCTCTTCTCATGGTGCCGGGCGAGACTGAGACTCGTGCAGGAGCAGAAAGCCTTCCTCCAGCTCCTCCCCTACCTGCCCGCCCTTTACATTTGCTGAAGGCTTCCCCCGCTGTAAGAGGACTCAGACCTGCCCTACAACTTGGTGGTCACCTCCTTTCCATCCTCAAGGATGACCATAGTGCTGGAAGGTGGATGAAGGTTTTCCCTTGGCTGCCACCAAGCCCCCGCTGACTCTGGGGGGGATCAATGCCCAGAGCTGCAGGCTTTGGATTTGCCTCTGGGATGGTGTAGCTAAGCTGCTGATGGGCTGCCTTATTAACTCAGATACCATTTCCCTCCAATTGGCCTTTGACTCGTGGGATTTTTATCCATTTGAGAATCAGATTCTGTGAAAACACCTCAAGGAACCCATTTACAGCCAAGTGGAGAGTTTTCCCATAGCCATATGTTTCCTATGTAAATGTATGTGGTGACCTTGGAGCCATCTAAATCCCTGTGCGCATCTCGCTTGCTCACTGGCGCTTTTTTCTGGTGAATCAGAAGTAAAATCAAAAGCCTCTTTGAGGATTACTGAAAAGGAATTCCACATGTGTTAGTGTGTGTGCACACAGGCCATTTATTTTAGAGCACAATCTCACTAAAATCAAATGAATATAATCTGAACATGCTTTTAAAAGATTAAAACCCAAAAAGATGAAACTGGAAAGCCTTTTGAGTTTTTATAGGAGACAAACAATTTATGTGGTCCATCATGTGCATTTTCAGATCAGCCTTGTTAGAGGAGATTTTCAGCATAAGAGAGAACTGGAGTTTCATCACGGACTGTGGACCTCAACAGATTATTGCAGTCCAAGCATTTTTTAAAAAATCTGTTCTCAATGCCGTCTTTCTAGAAAGAAAACAATCCCTTCTTCCCAAAGTCATCTGTCAACAGGTTTTTAACCTTTCATCTTTTTCTGGGAAGGTGCACAGCATCCTCGAGCTCCACTAGTGACTGGATCCTGGAGGTTCAATTCCACTAGACTCGGCTCAAAAGAGGTGTTTTGGCCTCAAAACCCCTTAGGAACTCCAGAAATGATCTTGTAGATGCAAATTCTGCCCAGGTCTCCTGTACAATATTAAAGAGAGAGTAGCTGGAAAGACACTCTCACTTCTTTTATTAGGGGAAAAAGCCCCGCCTCTCATCATGTTCCCTGTCCTTATCTTAACAACTCCCCAGTAAATTTAGAAACTGAGGAAAGTGCTTTAGTGACAGACTTAAAGACTGAATCCTCTGTCCTCCGAACAGATACAAATCAAGGTCACGCCCTTTCTCTTGTGCTCTCCCAAAGGTGCTTAAAATTTTCTTTCCTCTTGCTTGCTTTAAATCACATCTTCTCTAGGAAGGGATAGTCTTCATTCAGTGCAGATACATCACTGGGGTGGACTAAATGGGACTGGCAGAGAAAGTTAGCAACATTTCACCCAAATATAACATCCATCATTTCCCATATAGAGTGTAAATTAAATTTGCAGAAATTAAAGTCCATAGCTTCAGAAAATACTATGTATAATGCACATAGTATGCATCTTGCCTGTAGAACAAGGGAAACGTTAACGTTCTTTATCTGTCTCTCTTTTTTGTGTATTTAGGCAAGTATAGTGATTTTTACATCCCAAGGGGAAACAGTTAAAAAAAGTTGTAAACCATCACACAGCAGATGCAAGCATCCACTGCATCCCAAAGGCTGTAGCTATTTCTTCCTTTGTGTTTGTTTTTATATGTGCATGCGTACTTAAATACATAGGTAGTATATATTTCACAGACCCGTTTGTGCGTGGCTGGAAGTGCTCTCGTTCATGCCCGTGGATTTCCCTGTTTCCCTGTGGGGAATGAGTGAATCGGAGTCTGTGCTCTGCAGAGGGACAGGCTGTGGCAGCATCCTAACAGAGTTACCTGGGGTTTTTCTGAAGATGGCTTTAGGACCATTTTCAGGCTCTGTTTTGCAGGCTCGTTAGCTTTCATGGCTTGGTTTCAGTGGTGTGTCTACATGACATTTATTTGCTTTATGAATTGAGGGTTTAATTCACTTATTTTGCTTTTACCGAGTGAGTGGATCCATGCTGTAAAGTTTTAAGACTTGCTCTTGAAACACTATCTTCTTGGCTAATAAATTGAGATGATGACAAGATCTGTAGTGAATATTCAAATAAATGTGATTACTTCATTTCATGTCAACAGAGGAGGTGAAAAGTGCAGCTCAACTGGCTCGGTAAGATTGGAAGGAGGGGCTGGGAAAAAGCAAGAGACAACAAAGAGATAGTTTGTAAGATTTAGTGGTTTTT